>NC_143554.1:97225000-97525000 GCF_054136105.1 Typopeltis vanoorti
CCGCAGGCAAATAAACGGCAACAAAAACAGTATAATTTTTTTGCTGTCTGAGAATAAACCATCCAAGTTCTAAGAACATTTTCGCCATTTGGTAGGTTTTTATAAAAACCATGATTTTGTAAGTTGGCGACGATCTCCTTTAATTCCTATTCCAGATCTATCTGTTGCATCAAAAGGTCCATCTTTATTTTGAATACTTCACTTCCTTGCTTAATAATATCAATTTTAATTTCATCTAGTACTGGGATTGACCAAGTAGCACCATCGCAGAATATTTCATTTGTATTTGTCCATTCCATTTCCTTACTATTGACGTTCTTTACTTGTTCTATTGCTTCTGTCGTATTGAGTTCAATATTCTTTTCATCATCTTATCCTGCTGGAGTATTTGTTCCAAAGTATCTTCCATTTTTTTGCCGTTCTTCTGCCACTATTTCTTCTATTTCACCTGCTATAGTTGAAACTGATGTCGCTGGCATTATGTATTTTATAATAGCTCCCGACGTATTTGTAACAGCTTCTTCTTTCATTTTTTTTTATTTTTCTTCTTTGATATTCACTTGGTCTTTGTCGTTTCATGTTCCTATAATTTTTTAAATAGGGTTTGATTAGTGTTTGACTAGTATGGATTGTATCGATCAGAAGCAAATCAACAAATAATAGTAGAAAAAAGTTGTTTTAAATTTGTACTTTTAAAAACTAACACAAAAATACTTCTTCCAAGTTTGTTTATAATCGACCTATTTTCAACACACAGTATCACTGACTATAAACACAAAAATACGAATGTGTACACTTATACGTTTGGATAAATAATGTGTGATTTTACTATGAAATTGTTCCGCTGGTCTTCGCCTTGCTTTGCTTGGCTTTAAAACAATAAAATTTTAAATTTTAAAATAGTCAAATTTATTGATTGTTTTCAATCAAGGTCACGCGTGTTTCTATCTTAACACCACACCACTTCATCCCCACTAACTGTAAACTAGAATGTTATACGCCCTCTAGCTTTGAAGTTGCAATAATACAAAAGTAACTAAACAAAATTCGCGCGTTTTGATTTGAATTCGAAGTAACTATCTACATATTGTTATGTATGTTGTATTTAGCACCAAATTAAATATATATATATATATATATATATATATATATATATATATATATATATATATATATATTACGAGTATCAATAATATTAAATAATTTTTAATAACTGAAAATGATAAAAAAATTGCTATACAAATATCTGGTGAATAGTAATGATATTCCATGCTCTTGACCCCCATTCAGCTTGGTGCCTGGGGAGGACCCCCATCTCCCCCCCCTCTGGGTACGCCACTGTCGCAAACATCTATGCCATAATTAGATTCCAATTCGAATTCCAACAGCCTGTTAATCTGAGAGCAAGGACTGTCCACTCAGGCAACCAGACACCAGCATGATTACCGTATACTTCTCTATAGCACTTCAAATGTAACGTAAGTTAATCTATCAGATTATTAGACTAAACAAGCTTTATCTGATATCTATCCAGTACAGCTAATTTTCTGAACGAAAAATCATTCTATCTTAACTTCCTTTCATTCTAGGGACTTTTCTTTCATTAAATAGCAAAGTCAATGGTGCTGCTAATTCTTTAGCACATTTCTTAAATTTTTATGGCAAAATTTCATCTAGTCCCATCGCCTTGCTAACATCCATGGTACTTCTTAGTATTGTAAATAAATCCACTTCACTTCTGATGCTTCAATCCTCTCTGTCCCCTTTGGTATAAAACTCACCTCGCCAGAATGAAACTCTAATAAAGTATTCATTAAACAGCTGTACTATATCAGTCACTTTGGTCATTCGACCACCTGTTCTGTCTAGCAGGAGCATTCATCCACAAGCATTCCTTTTCTTGCTGGCCACATAACGGAAAAATTCTTTAGGATTGCTCCTTGAATGTAGTGCTAGTCTCTTCTCATATTCTAATTTCCCCTTCCTTATTATTCTAGTCAACTTTCTCGCTGGAACTTTGTATTCTTCATGCAACTATTCACCTCCTCACACTGTATACTGTTTCCATAACCACTTTTTCATTTGTAATCTTTTTTTTATATCAGCGATCATCCGTTTTACTCAATTTTTTTCCCATTCGTGGTATACACTTTGCTAATGCTGACAACAAATGGTCTTTAATAAGGATTTTGCATGCACTATTGACCTCTTTATCTTCCAATATCCATCCATATCGTTGCTCTAAAAGGTTTCTAAGAATATTAAAATCACCTGTCTTGTAATTTCACATCGCTTCCTTTCTCTTTAAGACTTTCTCATGCCTATGTAGTATTGACCTCCCAAGTCAATATCATATGGTTACTTTCACCAAGTAGAGGCAAGTATGACATTTCACTGAGTCAAATCTTCTGATGCTATAACCAAATCCAAAACTCTTGATCCTCTAATTGTCTCCGACACATGCTGTCTAAGACAGTTGTCTCTCAAGAATTCCAAAAAATGTTTCCTTATTACCATTGTCCAATCTATATTTCCATAATTAGAATCATCCATAATGATCACCCGCTTTCCACTGACTAAGTCAATTTTACTGAACATTTCCTGTTCATCACCCTCTACATTCCCTGGCCTAAATCAACATTCAGCTATAAATCTGACCCTGTTCTTCCTCACATCCTCAAAGCCATGCACATTATATCCTTCCTGCTTCTCTATCCTGAGAGGGTACATTTCATCAGCTACCATAAGCAACATTTCGCCATCCAGTTTCTTTTTCCTATCCTGCCAGAAAAGAGTATATCCTTCTACCTCTTTTCCTGTTAGGTCATCATTCTCTGTCAACCATGTTTCATTAATACCAGTAATATAGGAGAGATTGAATCAATCAACGCCATTAGCCCATTCGCTTTATTCCTAATGCTTCTGGCGTTGGTATATAGAAAATGTGCGCATTTCTATTCCTCCCTTTATATGTGCCATCTGTCAGTACTCTCAGCCCAATGTCTTATTTTCCACAGAATTCCACAATGAACTTAACGTTACCTTGTTTTCTGAAACATCTTTCTCACATGAGCCAAACTCCTACTCCCAACGCTAACAATTCTAGTTTCCCTGCCCAAATGTTATTTAGATTATTAATTTAGCTTTCAATACCTGATGCACTAATATGTAAGGTACTGTTATCTCTTCAGAGGAAACTGACATAGTGGAACGATAAATTTGGTGTTATTTTCGTAATATGTGTGCTAAAATTATATAAATTTAATTAGTAACAGATTGAGTTGGATTATTTGGAATCATAGCCAAAGTAAATAACTGTGAAGAGAGTGTATTATGCACATACCGGCTACTAAATTAGAAACCTTTATGGAGATATACGTAAACGTCACTTACGCAGTGATAATGCAAAATAGTTGGTCGCGAGCGTCACCACGTGTTCTACGCAACATTCAAGAATGCTGCTGTCAGTAATCGTGAACGGTGTTGATCAGAATGGAAAAATAAAAGGCTCTTTCAGAGTTCGATAAAGGGTTTATTGTGGCTGCCCATCTGGTTGGAACCACGATTTGGAAAACAGAATTGACTGGTTTCTCAAAAGGTGAGCTATCCCGGATGTTTAATCAGTAGAACAATAAACCCCTTGGTTGTCTAAGACAGTGCTTCCCAAGCTTCTGGATGTCAGGGCCCCCTTTGCAAAAATTAAAATATTTCACGCCCCCCCCTCGAAAAAAATCGTAATAGAGAGATATATTATTATAATATTTATTGTATTTATATTCAATACAAAACATACACAGCGAATATTGCAAAAATCAAATGCATATATTACATTTTTTGCCTCTTACCGTTTGGTTCTGAAGATGGTGCGGGCTATTCTGGTAAAATATGAAATACTGTCCTTTTTTTGAGTCTGTTTCTGCTTCTTCTGATTGTTCGCAGGATTTTTTTTTTATTTGTTATCAGCGACTTATCCATCTCAGGGTTAAATTTTTTAACGTAGAATAGATCAAATAATATCACCACTTACCGATACTGGCACACTACAGACTGATAGCATGAAATTAGTGAATATTACCTGAATAAGGGAATGGACCAGGAACATTTTTCTCTTTTGTGACTTTTTTCCATTTACGGTAATTAAGCCTAACGCGAAACAGACAACAAAGGCAGGTTATTAAAACGTGCATATGATTGGTGGGGTATTAACAAAAGATCGCGCAACCGAAAGATAAAAGCGTAGCTGGCAATTGAGTTGAAATGCTAACTCTCTTCAACCGAATTCCATACGTGAAACTGCCATAACATTCATTATATATATATATATATATTACTTAGTTTTAACACTTTTACGAATTTTAACACGTTCGGTTGAATTTTATTGCTGCCTTGGGAAATCGGACTCACACACATCTAATTAATAGCAATAGTTTTTAGTTAGATACTGTGTTTGCCCATGCAACATATGGTTTTGTTTCAGTCTATACAGCATAGTTTCTGTATGAGGGGACATGTGATTCATTAATTAGTGTGTTTTTATACCAGTTGTCTCTAATTGCACTATTTGTTGAAAAACATATTACACAGACTCCTCATACCTTATTCACTGGCATAATTAAAGTACTTGTTTTTATTGCCTCTGCAGTACAGTGGCTGTTAGGGAGGATGTGTTGTTTACCACTGCAAGGGAGTTACTATCTCCCCACATGAACTTGTTTAAGCTTTTTTTTTTTCATGTGTGAAGATATGCGAAACTTTTATTGGTAACAGAAAACTAGCTCGGATGACAGTGATAATAAAAAACGAGTTTTGACATGTATATAAAGTCAATATCAGATTAGGAACGCATGATGAAAGGGAGAGGAAGATTTGGAGCTTCCCTGGAGAGCATTCGAAGTAAATACAATTAACCACTGCTTTGAAATGAAACATATGAATAAGCAATATTTACTGATATTCATTAACCGCCGAAATATGCAGGAAGCAAAGTTTGTGAACCAACACCAATGTGTGAATTTTTCCATTAAAATATAAAAAATAACAAAAAAGAAATAATAAATAATAAAAGTTAAATACGTTTCTTTTAAAATAAAAAAAATCTACTTAGTCTTAAAACATTTTAAATTTGTTTTCATTATTTCACGGCCCCCCCTCAACAAAACCTACAGTTCCCAAGGGGGCCGCGGCCCACAGTTTCGGAAGCGCTGGTCTAAGAGGCGTAGCTGTGGTCTGAGAAGGCTTGTACGGAAGTTCATTTGCGCAGTTATTGACCGAAGCATTTAAAGAAGGCTGTCCAGACCCATATCTCACCGAACTATGCGTAGGGAATTGAACAGGATCGGTATTGGCAGTCGAATGTCTATATGGAAACCACTAATTTCTGCAAAGTTTCTAATTCAGTAGCTGGTATATGTATCTCCTAATTGTTTGCATTTTTCTGCACGATTTACATGTTTTGCATATGAGACCCGTTAGCTCATCTCCCATAGAATAAGTAATAGAAACTTCTGAAGTAGGAGAAATCTCATTTCTGAAAAATCTCATCCTAAAATGGACAATGTTTCTAAATAAGACTGCCCTTCGTGTTATTTAAATAAATTAACACTAGTAGATCGGCTGCAACAAAGTTACATTCCTTATTGAGTAATGATAAATTGCCTGGAAATATTTTTATTATTTGGAATATCTCCGCCAAAGTTAAAACCTCTTCCGTCATTTTTACATTTTTAAATGCAGCTGGTTCTGTTGCATACGAATGTAACACTTTCATCAAAAACACGTTCATAATATTAATTTTCACACTTAGCTAAACTGGAAGGTTATGTTTCCGTCGCTGTGTGGTGTTCTTGTTTCATAAGAAGTAACTTTTTATGATATATAAAAGAGTTTTCGATTAATTTTCATATGTGATATGAGAATTTTTCCACTCTTTTCTGAACAATGATAGTTTAACTAACTTGCACAGAAACAGGCGTTATACTACAAGAAAAGCCTTTTTTTTTTTTTTTTTTGTCTGTGCGTTGGACCGAATATTTTGTTAATCAAAATGATAATAAATATTAATATTATGCTTAAATGGCAATGAACTCCTCAGTACTTTGAAATAGAATTGACCATAGAATTTTTTATAGCCACTAGGACAAAGAATTGTTGATATTTTGTCGAAATTACTACGATTATGATGCAGTGTCATTATGATAATACTATTGCTAGTTTTGATGAGCAATGGTTATGGAAGCAGCTGTTGAAATATGCAATGAACATGAACTGAATCTCCTTCTTCCTCTTTATAGCGCTATTATATCAGACGGTGCAAGGTCTGCTAAGATTATGCGATTGTGGGAAATCCCTTCCGGCTTGTCGCAGAGTGGCGTTTGGGGGGGGGGGGGGGGGAACAATTTTCATGGGGCCAGTTTGCCTGTTTTGGAGGACGAAAAATTCAAGTTTCCAGTGAAAAAATCCCCTACTTCCGCATGAGACCGGCTAACTCACCTTTAGTCAAAAGAGACCAGATAAAGTTTCCTCACGTGTTGAACGGGAATCGAACCTAGGTCTTTCCAACAAAAGGGCTTCGTCTATACTGACTGAGCTACGGAGGCTCTATAATGAACATTAATAAATACTGTGCGAAAAAAAGAGAGTGGAGTGCACACGAGAGGTAGATCGTTAATCATGAATATTCTTTTCTATACTTGAGTCAGTTTAATGAAGCTGTTAGGGTCACTAACAGAGATGTGGAAATAGTATTCAATGGTTAAATGGATTCATACTGTTTAAGATTAATAACTATTCATAGGTAAATAACGTGAGGAATGAAAGACAAAAATCTAGTTTCTGAATTCTAAGGAGGTGATACCTGTAATATTTTATACCACGATTAGAGTTGTAGTTTATTCCAAGAGGAAGAAATCTCTTCTTATCTACGAATGTTAAAGTATTGTTATAGTTTAAGTCTTGTTAAAAAAAAAGTGGGAAATAGGGAATCTTGTGTTACTTTTGCAAAAAAGTAACATGAGATTAAGTTCACTTAATCCAGGATTCATTCACAAGACTTCAGGATTAATTACAAATTTGATAAAGATCCGATTACCATTACATGCAATCCTTAGTGAAAACTGGGCAATCCATTAGAGAAAAAGAAGACACACCATAGAATAGTATCTTTCTTAATAGACCTCTATCCCAACCTTAAAGTCTATGTTCAATTATTTGAGTTTCTTTTATCATCATCAGGGTTCTACAGAGTGCGCTTAGGACAGCAACAACACGAACTCCACGAATATCTGGTTATTGGATATATATTTCTATTCTCATATATCTGTTCTTCATCCTGAGCTTTTTTTTTTTCCACAAAGGGAGTAAGTTAAGACTAAATGCCATTCAGTTGTAACTTTTGACGAATAGTGGGCCGCTAGAATCCATCCTTATAGCCAGTCACAGGACAGTGGCCTCTAAGACTATCAGCGAGTTTAAATGGCGAATAAAGTACAGTAAACAACTGTCACCTTCTCGTGATTCCTATCCCTATATATTATTATTGTTTGAAATAGTGCGAGTCCTACGATCGATTTTCTTCAGTTTACCAGATGAAAAAAAAAAGTTTTCGGGAGTAAAAAACCGGCTTGCCCGTGCTAGAGATTGACTAAATCAGGAACAGGTCGAAGAATGACTAAATCGGGAACAGGTCGAAGAAAGGCTCTAAAAAATCTTTCTTATGGATGCAGCTGTTGTTTCCTCTACAGGATTACGCGGCCTTCTCAATTTTTTCCCAAATTTTACATTTTCGTCAGAATCAAGTCTGATACCAAATACTGTGTCCCCTCTCCTTCAAAATACATAGCTGGGTATGTTCTTTTAATACTCTTTTAATATATAAAGCTCTAATGAGATATAGCTTAATTTTAGCTGTAAGTTGAAACAGAAGGGCAGCTCCATTACCATAAGAGCTTTCCTATTTTTTTATTTTTAAGTTGTTGTTGATTGTTTAAAATAGGAGCTAGATGAAAAATTCAGAATTCCATAAAGAAGATGGGAATGTTGATGAAAGTCGATTGTGATTTCTTATCTTAGTTTATAA
The DNA here is from genome assembly GCF_054136105.1 of Typopeltis vanoorti. Classification (NCBI taxonomy): domain Eukaryota; kingdom Metazoa; phylum Arthropoda; class Arachnida; order Uropygi; family Thelyphonidae; genus Typopeltis; species Typopeltis vanoorti. Next base: position 97,233,075 of record NC_143554.1, read on the forward strand.
CTCTCTTTCTTTCAATTTGATTTTCGTTGTACTGTTTAACCTGTGATTGTCTAGGCTTGGACTTTTCTTAGTGCTATAGTGATACGATATCAGATTTTAGCAACTGCTTAGGGAATCACTCCCACTTTAATACCATGCTTTACAGAAAAAAGTGTACGAGCTGTAAAGTTATCTTCTAGATTTTTCACTAGCAGGTGTCACAAAGCTATGGCAGAGTTTTTCCCCACTTAACCTCATTATTTCATAACCTACCTATGAAATTATTATTATTATTATTATTATTATTATTATTATTATTATTATTATTATTAATTTCATAACCTACCTGATAAGCCCTATCTGTATCTGAAATCGAATGACGAATCAAAGAAACGGCTAGCACATGGTCATTCATGTTGCTGGCTTGTTCATATTACAGATATTTAGTTGTTTAATTTTTAATTAATCTTTTAAAATCTATAGTTTCGATCCTTATTTATTATTTTCATTATTGGTTTTATTCTTGTTTTATGCTCATTTATTGGTTCTTCTTCGCCTTCAACATTTTTCCAAATTTCATACTATTTTCGGCCCAGTCAACAGTCAACAAATTCTGTACTAAACTCTATCTTCAAAAATATCCAGGTCTTAATAGTGTTTAATATATAACATTTCAATCATTAAAACTTAATTTGTAGCCTATAGGTTTGAATACATGGGGACTCCGTTACTGTAAAAGACTTGCTGTCTTCTTCATCTTTCCATCACTAAACGCTAGGATGTCAAAGTACAGAACTTTTGTTACCATACGCAAGTTACCACCAACATTGGATAAAAAGAAGCCTCATAACTTAAAGTTATGACCAAGACTACCGACGGAGCAACCTGTGTTTCGATCAAGATTGAATTCATGGTTGATTTTGTTAGATGGTACATTTTTCTTAGGGAAGTTGATGAGTAATTTCCGGATTGTATTTATAGGTGGCGTTATCGTTCACTGCTGTTTATCGAAGCACGTGAAATCAGTGAAAAGAAGTGTGCTTGGTAGGAATATGCTTAAGTTTGTTATAAGGTGAGCGTTTGCTAACCTTGTTGTTACTGAAAGTGTCATGCTGAATTTTACTTAATTGTGAAAGCTTTTGATTTTGGGATTATATGACATAATCGCCGAAAGTATAATTTTCACCTTATTTATAAGTGCTGTGATGTACTAGGAATTCGTTAAAAATAAAGATTTTTATAGCAAGTTCTGGGTTATAAGAAAAATAGAACAGATATTTTATATATTTATTTTTGCTCCTTTCTCACTTGCGATCTGTATATCCATTTAAGGATATAATGAGACTAGGTGCGTTTATTTGCGTGATAAGGCCGTGCTGTTATTCGTTTATTACACCATACACATGTAAACATCTCCCACCCTCGACGAGTCTGACATCACGAGAGTTAATGTAATAAAATATATGTATTTCTCCCCCACCCATCTCACGGTATCGGTCTTGTATTCAGTATAAAAGGAAGAGAAGGGAGGGGGGCGGTGGAGAGACATGATCGAGCCGTATAAGGGATAATTACCAGATTAACGTGGATGAGAATTTTCATAGAAAATCTGGAGATGGGAGAAGCCATTCCTGGAAGCTGTATAAGGCGAGTGTGGAGTAGGGTTTTTTTTTTTTTTTTTTGGTATGGAGAGTGGTGGGTGAATGTATTGCCTTCCAGTCAGTGAATGCATTTAAGTCAAGGTATGATGATCTGTGTATGTGAGGGTGGGACCTCGTGCAATGAGTGTCATGATCTGATCTGTAATACAAACCAAAGCAATTAATTTTTGTGATAGGGAAGTTTGTCTTCATTAGATTTTGTGTCATTATTTGAAATCAGTCAGGTAAAGATAACTTACTTGAAATGGTGGGATTCAATACAGCTTTCTACAATCATGTTTGTCAGATCTACAGTGCTTTTGCTGATATAACAAACTGTGCATAGAAATGTGACTGCTTCATTTTATTCTTGTTATATTACAACAAATATAAGCAAGAGTATAATGCCATTAGACAGCAACAAAATCCACTATTGACAGTTTTTTTCACTTGGTTATACTATAAATTGAAGGTGCCAAGAAATTATGGGCTTGGTTTCATCCTTTATCCAAGCATAAGCAAAGTTTCTGGGCATGAAGTAGCTTCATGACTGGGCTACTTGTATATTAAGGCTAATGACTTCATATCAGTTGCCTTTGTATCCCATAATGCAAGACACATATCCTTACAGACATGTATAATGCTACTATGCATTATGGGAAGGGCCATGACCCTGACTGGTTTCGACCCTTATTGAGCTATGTCAAAAGTGTGGGGATACCTTCCAAAAACTCTGGATGATCTACAAGATCACTCCAAATCTCACTGAGTGACCCTAAAGGAACACTACTAAACTCATCACTCCTGACCTGAATCATTCCTCAAGGAATGATTCAAGGCAGGCAGTGGCTCCATTCAGTGACAGGAAAAAACCTATCTCCAAGTAGTCTCTCTCTACTTCCTAGGAAGCAAGCAAACCCAAAGATGAACATCATTAAATGTTATCGCTGGGAGCCAGACTCAGACGAGATTGCGGTATGTTTAAGTGCAGGAATACCTCTCCCAAAACTCTGATTGATCTACAAGATCACTCTAAATCTCACTTAGTGACTTACTCCTGACCTGAATCACTCCAGGACAGGAAACTTAGCAGTGGTTCCACCAAGTGACAGGCAAAAAATATCTGCCACTGAGTGGAACCTGTCTACTCCCTAGGAAGTAAGCAAACTTAATGATAAACATTAATAAATGTTATCAGTGGGAGCCAGATCCAGAAGAGATACCAAGGTCAAAGTAATGCAGAATTTATATATTGCCCATATACAAATAGACAAAAGGTGTCACACCTTATTACTAAAATACTCTGGATTAGAGGATGTTGAAAATTTTTATCACTTGGTTATACTATAAATTAAAAATGCCAAGAAATTATGTTCTTGATTTCATCCTTTATCCAAGTGTAAGTGAAATTACTTGACATGCAAACTTTGTTTGCTCACACTTGCATAAAGGATAAAATCAAGAGCATAATTTCTTATTCTTTAATTTATAGTATAACCAAGTGATAAAACTTTCAGCATCTCTAATCCAGAGTATTTTAGTAATAAGGTGTGGCGCCTTTTGAGTACTTGTATATGGAAAATATATAACTTCTAAATTACTTCAACCTTGGTATCTCTTCTAGTCTGGCTTCCACTGATGAAACCTCAATAAAGGTCAAAAGTGGTCTGGGTTGTGGCCCTTCCCATAATGCATAGCATTAATGCAATTCATTGATGCTTAATGCATTAAGGCAACTGATGTGAAGTCATTAGTCTCTATATACAAGTAGTCTAGTTGCAAAGTTGCTTCATGCACAAACTTTGTTTGCTTATGCTTAGATAAAGAATGAAACTAAAAACAATTTCTTGTCATCTTTAATTTAGAGAGAAGTTTGTTGACATTTTTTGAAGGGTTGTAGTTGTTGGACAATACTTCATGACTGGTTCTCTTCTATTCCTTCCACCATTTTCTTATTTATGCAATTCAACACTGATTATTTATAGTCAGTGAATTAGTATAGTTCTTGCTAAATTAAAGTAGTTCAATATTCTCTCTCTCTCTTTTTTTTTTTCCTCAGTAAATCATTCCAGTTAGTGCTTGCTTCTTTCAGAAATTGTTTTGCTATTTACCCACTAAATTTTCATACACATTTTGTATTTCAACTTTCAGTTATTTTAACTATCTGTTGATATGCATTACAAAGGAGTTATTAATGATCAGTAACATTTAGTCCCTGCTTATGTGGTGGCAGGGTTTTACATTCTGCAAAACAGTCAGACTGTTTAGAGTAGGGGTCAGCAAACTTTTTAGACCATTGATCCCTTCATGGAATCCTTGATCCCTTATTGACTCCCATCATATTAAATAAATGTTATCAATAATAAATTTCTCGATTAAAAAAAAATAATAAAGAGATACTATATGATGCCTTCAGTCCTCCTTCATAATCTCTACTAACAGGTGCTTTTAAATTAAATTTGGTCGTTTGATGATCTTTTCTTTCAGAAAAGATCAGCCTTAAAAAAAATTAAGATCTTTGTTTTTCTTATCAGAGTGAACTCTTTCGAGATGGTCATTCATCTTTTCAGGCTTTGTGGCATCATTACTGAAAGTCTTTTCACATAATAGCGTAGACATTGTTTCATTGGTAAATGATGGTATAAATCCAAATTTTAAATACTCTTGTGAATACTGTCGGCACTTCTTACTATCAGGGACTGCCATTATGGGCACTATAACTTTAAAAAAATTATACAGTAAATTCAAAGTTATCAGATCACTGAACACCACTCTGATAGCTAAATGTGCACTAGCCCTGATTGTCTCTGTTCTAGATGTCTTCATTGGGGAGAGTGCATGCTGCTCCCTCGTTGGATCAGCCAGTTGGCGTTTCATGTTTACTAGGTGTTACTCAAAATCTTTGTAGGTGTTTATTGACCCCCCCCCCTTTTGACCCCTAGACATTTATCGGCCCCCAGGGATCAATATCGACCACTTTGCTGATCCCTGGTTTAAAGGAACACACCCATGCAGTTAATAGACATAATACACTAACCTTAGGGTACTAGTTGTTTCAGCCATAATTTAAAACAGCAAGAGTCCTAATGCCATGTACATTATTTTTATAAGTGAGGATGTAGTCCTTGGAGGATATTTCATGGACTGCTCCAAAGAACTGAGATAGATGGAATAAAAGATTGACTGAATAGCAGGGTTCAGTAAGTTTCTGTTCAACTGTTGCTTGTATTTCTGTAGGCTTAGCAGAAATGAGAGGGCATAATTCATGCTAGTTCTGCTGAGCAGCATCCATAGAAATCTAGAAGAGATGCAATGCAGAAACTGATTATGAGGTGAAGAGAGTGTGAGAGAGGGACTGAAAGGGGATCATCAGTCACCTGAACCACTATCTTCTGAATTGCATCAAGAATTTTTAGGACCCCTTGCTAAGTCCACTACTCCAAATACAAGAGTAGTATTCCAAGGGGGTGGATGGAATTGAGATTTTTACTGAATATACAACTGGCCAAAAGAGAGAGAATATCTGGAGTGAAAAAGAATGCCATGTTTTTTGGAAACCAAAGATGCCATAGAAATGACTAGGAGTAAGAGCTAGTCTGAGAAGAGAGATCTGGTCTTCATCAGATCTCTCTTCTCAGCAGTGGTTTATAGAAGTAGTTAATTTATTTAGTTTTAAAAAAGAATTAGACAGTTGTTATGACTTGAGATATGCTAATTATAAACTCGTAGTATAATGATTCTCTATTTTAGCACCATTTAGCATTTCAGTATAGATGTGTTTCTCCAGAAATTTGTATATAAAAATAATTAAAAAAAAAACATTCATAATCATCATCAGTGCTATGACACTTACTGGTTCCTGGCCTCTACGAGAAAGTTTTGTTACCTGTCAAGGTTCATTGCAGTTATTCTTCACTTCCAGATTCTCAGGTTTTTGGTATTGCTTCTCACTCCATTGCCTCATCTCAATCTTGGCCATTTTACTCTCTTCCTCTGCATGGCACGTCTTATCTGTCTTATCCATTACAATCTCATTAATTTTATGCACTTTATAATAACTGTATTCCTTAAAATGAGAGACAGAGAGAGAGAGCAAAAAATATAAATATCTTTGTTATGGCACCTTCTACATGACTCGCCATCATTGATAGACCTAATTCCTCTTCAGGACTCTCCTTACAGTTTGAGTTCTTGTCCATCTGATATAGTCATGACCCTATGTTTCATTGCCATATATAAGTACTGGTCATATAAAATTTTTTATCAGTTGATATTCTTATTTTTTTATAGTATAATTTTTTACTTCAATAAAATTTTACTTCAAATTCAATAAAATACTACAAACAGGAGAGATCCCAGATGACTGGAGAACTGGAAAGATCATCCCAATATACAAGAAAGCAGACAAAAGAGACTGCAGAAATCAATTTACTCCCTCACTGACATTGGTCAGACCAATCAATTTACTCCCTCACACCTATAAAATATTCACAAGAATTATACAAAATAGATTAAAAAACACCTAAGAAGAAATGATAGGCATAGAACAAGCTGGTTTCCAAGGAAACTATTCAACAATAGACCAAATTTTCACATTGCACCAACTAGCAGAGCTCAGCTGTTTGAGGCAGTCATGAGACTGCCTCAAACATAAAGAACTATATTGTTATTTTGTGGACTTTAAACAAGCTTTCGATAACATCAACAATCGAGAAATCCTTCTTAAAATTCTACTAGAAAAAGCAATAGACAAATATATAATACACTGTCTGATAAAATATTACTCTAAGACAAATGCAATAATTAAAAAGGACACACTTACAACAGAACCCATAGAGATCCAAAAAGGAGTAATGCAAGGATGCCCATTATCCCCATGCCTATTCAACATATATCTAGAAGTTGTAAAGAAGGCAATAGACAATGAGCCTGAAATCAATATCAATGGTATAAACATAAATAATATCAAATATGCAGATGATCTCGTCTTTCTCGCAAGAACCCCAAATGAACTACAAAAGTTGATCAACAAGCTAAACGAAACTTGTAAAGTATATGACATGACAATAAATATACAAAAGACAAAAGTGATGAAAGTAGGGAGGAACGGAATAGAACAAGTAGACAACTTCTTATACCTTGGATCAAAACTAAAAACAATAGATGAACTCAAAACAATCAAACACAGAATAGCGATAGGATGGACCACCATGGGAAAATTACAGAAAATCTGGAAAACATACAAGATATCTAAGCAAGCCAAAATCAAATTATATGAAGCAATAATTATACCAACAGTCATCTATGGTGCAGAAGCGTGGACAGTTAAAAAAAGAGTGTGTATATATCTCATAAATCAACAAATTTGGCTGCATGAGACTGCCTGAAATTTGGGAAACCTACATCAGAAGACCTTCAGCCCAATTGCCCAAGAATACCAACATTGCCCACTAGAGGGCACCATCAGGACTTTAGGAGAAATAATAGCTTCCTACTTCTTCCTCAATTACTATTTTATTGTGCCTGTGTGCACGTGTCTTTTACTTAAGTTCTTGAAAATGGCAAGAACTTATTGGAAATATTGAAGTATATTAAAATTTATTTTAATGTATATCCTAGTACGTTGTAATTTCCTTAAATTATATAGTGAAAATGCATAACCAATGTCTAAGCCTTTCCACGAGAATTAAAAAAAGAGAGGAGAAAAAACTGCTGGCATTTGAAATGAAATGCTTAAGAAAAATAAATAGAACAAGTTGGATAGAAAAGAAAACAAACATCACAGTCAGACAAGAACTATTGTATAAAAAGACAATAATAGAAAAAATTAGAAAACAACAACTGAGATGGTTTGGACACACTGTATGTATGGACGCAGATAGACTTCCTAACGTCCTAATCAATACTTTTCCGACTGAAAAAAGAAGACCCGGAAGACCAAGAATTACCTGGCTGAAATTAATAAAGAACATCTCGGGATGCAGAACATATAAGGAACTTTTTCGAACAGCAAGGAATAGAGAAGACTGGAAGATCCTGTTCAAGAGAGGACTCAACCCGTCTTAGATGGAAGAGAAGAGGATAATTTTTTAAATATGACATCACACAGGTAAGAGAAAACTAAATAGAATTTATTACTCCTATATATTTTGCTCAATATGTCATGAGCTTCATTCAGGAAGAAGGCAGAAAAACTGGTAACAACATTTAAATTATGAATACAAGAATGAATCATACAGCATGCATATAATATCACGAGTCTCAGTTGCAGTTATACAGTAGGAGGAAACATGGGTATAAATGTAAAATAATTTTAAAAAATTATAAACAGTTAACTGCACATCACTTTCCAAAACTCAGAGATAAGAATACGGTTTTGATTAATATTAAGATGGTGACATAGGGTTTCAGGATTCTAAAAATAGACTATCAAATTTGAACGAACATACTGTAGTGTAGCATATTTTATAACTCTGTTAGTGTCAGCATTAGAAGCAAGGTCTGAACCTTCAGATTCCAAAAATCTTATATAATTTTGATGTTCTTGGATTCTAATAGAATCCAAGAAAATAAATAGAACAAGTTGGATAGAAAAGAAAACAAACATCACTGTCAGACAAGAACTATTGTATAAAAAGTAGCAGAATGACCAGCCTGTCCAAAGTAGCACAGATAAACACCAGGCAAGATAGAGGTGATAATGTATCTTTGATAGGTGGTAAGAAAGATGACAACTTCCGGGATGGTTTGAAGGTAATATACAAATTATCTGCGAAGAACCTTTGCTATTTGTTCAGATGTTCCTTTAAGGCAGGATATTCTGATTTTTTAACATCGGATTGCAATCTGGAAGAGGGATAATAATTATCTGATATTTTCTGTATCAAGGTCTTGCTGTATTCATTAAATAATAGAGAAAGTTTTATTTTATTTACCCTGAGAAGAATAAATTGTGTATGTGTGCTCAGTGCACAAAGCTTTTGATAATACATTAGGTCCCCCCCCCCTGTATCTGTGGGGTTTGGTTCTATCGTCTTCCGAGGATACCTGAAACCGCGGATAGTAGCCAACCCTATATATACCATGTCTTCTCCTATACATAAATACCTATGACAAAGTTTAATTTATAAATTATGCACAGTAAGAGATTAACAACAATAACTAATAATAAAACAGAACAATTATAACAACATACTGTAATAAAGTTATCTGAATGTGAATGGAATCTTAGCAACCTCAGATGTGTGTGTAGCTTTCTCCACCTTTGCAACGAGTTGCCCTGGTGTTGGACAATCTCTGCGATCAGCTGAACTGTATTACCAAAAGAAAGAGCCATACGCTTCCTTTTGGCGATGTAAAATTACATAAGCAAAGTGTATATTAGATCCAACATTATCTCAAAGCTGAATGTTTGTAGAGACTATGAAAGTTTTGCAAGTTGACCTTTCATATGTTAATATCTTCGGACCAGGGTTGACCGCGGATGCGTGGGTCCTACTGTATTTACTTTTTGTGAAGGGATGATGATGTGTAGATATATCTGCCTCTAAAGGATGGCTTCCTGTAAACAGACAATTCAATATTACCATATAGTTATGATGTTTAAAGTATCCAAAAAAGGGAGAATATTGTTAGATTTTCATTCAATAGTGAACTTAATGTGAGTATTTAAGAAGTTAATTTTACCCAGAAATTGAAATAGTTCTGTTTCAGAGTGAGACCATATTGCAGAGATGTCATCCACAAAACATAGCCAAATGAGAGGTTGAGGAGGAGTGTTAGAAATACGATCCTTTAAATTCTCCATAAGTAATCAGCCAAACCATGGAAGTAAAATTCCTACTCATTTTAATGGGAATTTCTATTAAAAAAACTTTTATTTTTTGAGGATGCTACATAGGAAATTAAAAACAAAAAAAAATTTTTTTAGTGGAAATTTTCTCCTTCTCTCTCTCTTTCTCGTATGTTTCAATATCGTAACTCTTCCTCCCCTACATTCAAAATGACTTTCTTGCATTTTACCCAAATTTCATTAATTTGATTAAAATTTCTATAATTTAAGATGTTAATTTCTCTCAGTTGATTCTGCAAGTTGTTGTTTATATTTTTCTGCTTCATTTGACACTCGATGTTTGGAACATTTCATTTCTTGATTCTTATTCCCTTTACTTTTTTGGATATTTAGAATTCTGGAATGTACATGAGTAATTACCAAAAGGCAGTCAGAATCCATGTTTGCACCACTGAAGGTTTTTATGCTCATTAGATTAGACTTCTGTCTGGCACTTATCAACAATGATTTATCTGATTAAATGTTAAGCCATTCATTATACCCCCCCCCCATGGAGAGGCATTGGGTAGGTGGTTAGTCGGTGATTACTTGATATATGGTTACTCTTGTTCATCTCCCTTCCCCCCCCCCCAAAAAAAAAAGAAAAAAATCAACCTGAAACACATTTGAAGGTAATGTTATTTGTACTGTCAGGTATGGAATAGGAATTTGGGCAATTCATTCACAGAGTTCACTTGATTGCCATCCCAGATGGATTTAAGTCTTTTGGGGAAGATTTGTAATAAATTAAATGACATCAAATAATTGGAAACTGAGGATGGAAAAAAATTAATATGCATGTGTATTATGGCTCTGCAAAAGAGTCATAATGCAAACATATGTTAAATGCTAAATACCAACTGCTTCTGGTTTAATTGATCTTCAAATAAATAGTAATGTGTAAAAGGTTTAAAAAAAATAGTGGTCAAAATTTAGTGATGGCTGGTATTAAAAAAAAGTAGTAGTATTGCTTAGCAAGGTAAATTATTAATAATGGACACTAATAAATTAATTCAGTAATGGAATATAATTATGTTTATTATGTTTTGATTTTGTTTTCCTTCTGTAGTGCAATAGCTTTTCCTTGACTAAAATCAGAAAGAAAAATAAGAGGAAATTGGTATAATGGCCTCTCCAAAACAGATTCTTCAATTTCAAAACTGTTATATTTTGAGAGATCATAAGATTATCAGAGAAGATCTGTGGGTACGTGACAGAAAAATAATTAATCCAGAACCACTGTTTTTTGAGGAGAAAGTTTTGGCAGATGTAAAAATCGATTGTCAGAATGCCCTCATTGTTCCTGGTTTTATTGATCTTCAAATAAATGGTATGCTTTATTTATTTATTTATTCTAATTTAAAGCAGTAACATACTGTTTTTGACTGGTTTGTACTATTTTGGAATAACTAACTCAATAGTTCACTTTAATTTTTTGCATCCTGTTTGATAGGACTTGTTTGAATTCCCTTCAGAATACAAGGAGGAGCCACATAAGGGCTTTTTATCTGAAGTTGAATTAGTTGGTCTTGTTTGGAAGTAGCTGAATTTTTCATCTGCAAATTAACAGGCATAACATATTAACCTTGTATTCTTAGTTGCTTTGGTTGTAAAGATAACTACTCCAACCTTTCAGTGTACATTTCAGTTTCCATGAAAGCTTTTTGTATAGTTTTCATTTGTTTATTATTTGTTTGATAAAGTGGTTAAGCATCTCCAGGTTTTGATCATCAGGTTTTTGTTTGTTTAAACTCCATCATTGATGGAGATATGAAATGCAGAAAACTTGAGTAGATAATATTCAAACAGAATTGTTTACATATTATTATTATTATTATTATTCGTGACACCTCCGAGGAGTCTGAAGACTCATCGCGGGAGGGCACCTACTATACAACTGTCTCCACCACTACACCGAACCTCTACCAATCATCTCCATCAATGCCATCTACCGCCCACCACAACAACTAGTTTTTTTTTTTTTTTTGTCTGTAAATTGCGTGTGTTCTGAAGGGCCGATTTGTCTGCATGCGGGATGAAAAACCCTAGTTTCTGGATATGGAATTTTAAAAATTTTTTCAATGGCCAATGCATAATTTAGAAGGTAAAATTGCAGATGATTGGAGTAGAGCATTCAAGAATGCTCATCTATAAAAAGGGAACATAAAAATAAAACAGGATGTAGAAATTACACAGGAATTTCCCTACAGGGTGTTTTAGGTAATATTTCCAGCATACTTGAAAAAAGGCTAAGAAAAATTATTGAAGAGAAAACTGGTAAAAGCAGAGTGTTGGCTGAAATGGTTATCAATACCAGATTATTACTTTTAAGACAAATAGACAAGAATATGATATCATCAAATTTATGACAAGCACCCTTGGAGGGGGAATATGGGATATTATTATGATAGTATTGTACTACATGCCCCTTCCCTGGAATCCTCACCTTCACATGTTTCAAGGATGATTTTTATTCTACCAACAGAGCCTCCCAAGCTGGACAAGTCAATACTGAGGAACCAAACTAAGAGGGATTCCAACTAGGTGTAATGGCACTCCAAAGGAGCAGCTTCCCACTTGTGTCTGCTGCCTCTTGGGGTAGAGATTTATTAGTCTAAATGGACAAATAAAAAGTGAAATAGATTATATTTTATCATCTCATATAAGAATATTTAAAGATGCTTCAAAGATGTTTCAGTCATTAATTAGATAGACATAGGAAGTGATCACAGGAAGGAAACTAACAATAGAAGAAAAAATTTATAAGATGAAACAGAATAAAACAAAATATGTAAAGATAATGATACATTAATAGTCAACAAAAAATTATATCAAGAAGAAATTGCAAAAAAAAACATATACAATCAAAGAAATAACATGAATGAAAACAGAAATCCACAAATGGATAATATAGAGGAAAATTTTAATCTAATCATTATAAAAGTGCACATAAGTTACAAAAGATAAAAAGGTTAAAAATAAAATCCTCTCAGAAAAAAGGGGAAAAAAATTCTGGTGGAGAAAAAACAACTCATTGGAGAAGGAAAAGAAATACAATATTATTTACAAGAATCAAAAAAATATTAAATAAGAAAATAGAAGATAAAACTAGAAACAACATAAATATGCAAGTACTACAAAACAATCTCACACTAGGGAAAAAAAAAATAGAAGATGAAAATTGATGAGATATCAAAGATGAAAAGAAGCATAGCAGAAAAGGCTAGATAGTATTTTTCAGAATTGCATAACACCACAAGCATTGTTGAGAATATTACATGGAAACCAGAAGAACAGGAAGAGGAAAGTATTCCATAAATACAAAATTTTGAAATGGAATAAGCATTGAAAAATAGGAAAAATAATAAAATGCCATAATTTGGAATTATAATAGAGTAATAGAGGTGATGAAAGCAGCAGGAGAAATTTTAACAGAAGAATTAAAAAATATATTTAATAAATGCCTAAAAGATAAAGATATACCAAACAGCTGGAACAGTGCTATCATGATAATCTTGTTCAAAAAGGATAATAAGAAAAAGAGAAAATTACAGACCTATAAGCTTGCTGTCACAAGTATATAATAGTATAGAAAACTGTTTATGAAAATAATAACAAGCAGAATCATTAAATGAAACTTGGCCTAATGAACAAGCTGGATTCAGAAAAGGAGATGAGCAATAATGCTAAACTGCAGACATTGAATCAACTAAGAGAAGAATGCAGAGAATACAACATACCGTTGTACTTAGGTTTTATAGACTATAAGAAATATTTGATTCAGTTGAAAAACAAGCAATTCAGCTAATAAACAAACTATGAAAAAGCAACTGCTAGTATCCTTATATATATAAACAGAGCAACCCATTCCAAATAGATACCATCTCACCCAAATTATTCAGTGCAGCATTAGCATATGCCTTGAGTGAACTAGACTAGAGAGAAACAGAGGGATCAGCATCATTGTAAAAAAAACTAAATCATTTATGATATGTTGATGATATTGTAGTAATAGCAAACAACAAAAGAGAACTAGAAGAAATGAGTAAATTAAATACATATCAAATAAAGTAGGATTATGCATAAACTACAAAAAACTAAAATAATAACAAATACAGAAAGAAAAGATAAGACAACAAATAACGGACTAACAAAATAGAGCAAGTACAATAATACGTATACTTTGGAAGAACTTTTACATTAAGGAAAAAGAAGCATTCATGAAGAAATAGCAAGAATAATTAATCTAAGCTGGGTGGCTTTTGGCAAACTGAAAGATTCCTGTGTAGTAAAATAAAACTAGAAAATAGAACAAAACTTTTCATCCAGTGTATCATCCCAATTATGACCTATGGATCATAGACATTGCCAATAATCAAACAGATATTGGACAGAATGAGGAAAACTGAGAATGGAGAGAGCCATGCTAAACATTAGACTGCAAGACAAAATCAGGAATGACGATCTAAGAAAAACAAGTTTTGGATATAGGAGAAGAGATTTTTAAACTGAAATGGAGATGGGCAGGACATATTGCATGGATGAAAAGTGATAGACAAAGACAATCACCTTATGGCATCCATACTAAGGAAGATGAATGCTAGGATGACCAGAGAGAGAGAGAGAGAAGATGGAAGGATGACCTAGTGGAGATGGCTGGAGAATGCTGGCATCAGGAAGCCTTCAACAAAGAAAAATAGAAACAGATGGGGGAGGTCTATAACCAAAAATTGTTATATAAAAAAAAGACTTAGTGGAAGAAGAGACTACATGAAAAACTTGTGTCATTACTAACTTCCTATAGTCTGTTATCTATCAAGACTCTAATATTATTAGATTTATATTTCTTTCTTCTGAAGCACTTTTTTACTCTATCAATCTACATAGATATTGGTCTTTCTCTGGACTTTTTTTCCTGTCATCCTGACAAAGAACACTTGTTTCGCTAACCTTTCCCTACCCATCCTGTTTAAGTGACCATACTACCTGAGATTAGCTTGCTAAAACACACCTGAATGCTAACAGTGTCAAGTTCTTTCCTAATATCATTATTTTTAATATATGATACTGCCATGATGTCATCTATCCACTCCTAATTATTCTTAGAATTCTCATATCTGTGGTCTTAAATCCTTGATCAAGTGCCTTATTTCTTATCCACCTCTCAGAACCATAACATTCATTTGAACACCATCTTATATACAGCTAGTTGTGTTTTGACTAATTTCTCTTTTGTCCCATATAAATTTATGACTTCCTATCATATCAGCTTTGTTAATTCTATTGTCTATTTCCATATTTAATTCCATATGAAATGTAGTAGTTATTCTATAGGTTATTCTATATTCTATATTAGTTATTCTATATTCTATATCTTTCATTCAGGATGCAATTGATGTGTTTTCCGTGTTTCTGGCTATTTTCATTGTGTTTGTCTTTTTATTGCTGATTTTTACCAAATTTATTACAATGGTTACTAAACTCAGGGAGAGAATTCTGTAGACCCGTGTTTGATATATTTAGAAGTATGACATTGTCTGCATAAAAGAAAGAACTTAGATTAATATCTCCAATTTTAATAGTAGGTTCAGTACCATGTTTCTTCATAATGTGATCCATATAGATGATGAATAACAGTGGAGATAACGTGCACTCTTGTCTCACACCTGATTTACCATCAAACCATCTTCCTGTACCTCTGTCACTTCTAACTGCTACTTACAACTCTACAACTCAAATATAGGCTGTGTAATATTGCTTGATATAATGCCCCATTTACACCATATAACTATAGTGTTTTTGAATAATTTTTCTTTTGGCACCTTGTTATATGCCTTTTCGAGAATGACAAAACTTAAATACAGATCCTTGTTATATTCCCTTGATTTCTCAACTAATCGTCTTAAAGTGAAATTCTGATCCTAACAACTACTATTTGGCCTGAATCTATTTGTGCTTTTCTAAGCTTCCCTTTCACAATTTTTCTTAGCCATTTCTCAAGTATACTTGCATAAATCTTACCAGAAACACTCAGTATGGAAATTCCTCTGTAATTCTCACGTTCAGTTTTATTTTCCTTTTTATAGATGGATACTATGAGAGCTCTGTTCCAATCATCTGGAATTTAGCCTTCCCTGACTAAGCATCCTGAATTATGCAGTGTAGCTACTGTAAAATTGTTATACCTCCATATTTAAGCATTTCTGGTCAAACATTTAGAATATCTATCTTGAGTTGTCACCTGTATCATCTCTGATTCCTTTTACAATACTCTTTCCTCTATTTTTAGCTTTTTTTTTTTTTTTTTCAATATACTCCAGAATACTTTTCTACCTTTCAGATATTTATTTTCTATATGCAATTTCAAAGTTTTCCCATGATTTTTGTTTAGCTATTTTTTACATAGCTCTTCACTTTCTTAAATTTTTCTCTGTATTCTCAGCTGGCATGGTTGGCCAAGCGGTTAGTGTATCCGCTGTCCAGCCCAACGGCTGCGGGTTCGAATCTTGCTGTAGGCATGGATGTTTGTGATTGTCTATGAAAATACTAATGGTGGTGGGCGGTAGATGGCATTGGTGTAGATGATGGTAGTTGTAGTTGGTGGATTGAGTGGTGGAAAACGGAGAGTTGTGGAGTGGGTGCCCTCCCCTCGATGAGTCTTTGGACTCCTTGGAGGCGTCACATAATAATAATAATAATAATTCTCTCAAAGTTCAAGCTGACTTACTTTTAAGTAACTTTTGATACACTTTTTCTTGACTGCCTCTTTGACTTTCTGAGTCGACCATGAAGTTCTGATTTTTCTATCCTTGCATTAACCTCACCACATGCTTCTCTGGCTGAATCAATTATTTATTTATTTATTTATTTATTTTGAAAGTTTGCCACCAAATCTCCAAGATTTGGTTTTCAAACTGTTTCGTTTTTTCTTGAATAATGTTTTGAGTCTACAGTTCACCTCTGAAAGCTGCTCAACTTTAATTCATTTTAAAACTTTGTTACACTCTCTTTTCAATATGAATTTCAAATCCTTGCATATAACCTCACCACATGCCTCTCTTTATACTCTTGTGTCTTAAACCAGTGTTAAAAATTGCTATCAACAATAATATAGTCAGTGAGACTTCTTGATAGACAAATAAAAAAAATAAGCATAGAATAGAAAAAGATAGACAGATCAGTAATAATTGTTTAGAATTAAAGAAATTAGGTAAAGAAAATAAAATTGTAGAGTTGCATTCAAAAATAAAATTTCTTAAAAGAAAATAAGTCAACAGTTAAAAGATAAGAATGTTATTATAAATTCAGAAGACAAGATACAAGATGAAATACTTAATAGAACTTTATAATGACCACAGGCTGAACAAACAGGCATACTACCAAAAGACTTCATAAAATCTATTTGCATTCTGATACCAAAAAATAATAATGCAGCAGAATGTAATAATTTTAGAACAATTAGTATCATATCCCATGCTTCAAAAATATTATACTATTAACAATAAAAAAATAGAATGTTTTCTAGAATTAAATACCATATATGTATTTAAGTGAATAGTAAAAAGGATTCGTGCCAGGAAAAAGTAGAATGAATGCAATTTATGAATTAAAACTGTTACTGAAAGATCAGTAGAAATAAATAATAGCATATACCAATGCTTTATAGACTTTCAAAAAAGCATTTGATACAGTAAGCCTTGAAAAGTTAATAGAAATATTAAAAGATATTCAAATTGATACAGAAGACCTCAGAATAGAAACAGAATTATACTGAAATCAGAAGACAAAAATTATAAATGAAATTAACAATGAAACAATAGATATTACCTGTACTTTTCTATATATGCAGGGAAATGATAATGAAAGAATATGATGAAATGAAATGGGAATAAAAATAAATGGTGATAGAATTAACAGTATTAGATTTGCTGATGATTTGGTCTTCATAGCAAAATCAAAAACAGTTACAAAATATGATTGAAATACTAATCAAAAAGAGTCAGAATTATGACTTAATATTAAATAGAGCTAAAACCAAGTATAGAGCCTCCATAGCTCAGTTGGTATAGACAAAGCCCTTTTGTCAGAAAGACCTGAGTTCAATTCCCATCCATGATGTGAAGAACCTTTATCTGGTATCTATTGACTAAAGGTGAGTTAGCCGGTCTCATACAGAGGTAAAGGATTTTTCACCCAGAAACTAGAGTTTTTCATCCCTCAGAACAGGCAAACCAGCCCCGTGAACACATGATTTTACAGCTATGAATACCTACGACAGTATGGAAGAGATATGGTCCTCACCACATATCATTATGTCCGTAGTTAACCATGAGTCACACATGGTATTCAAGCTCCTGGATAGGAGATAGCACGTGAAGAGAATGGAAACCCAAGTATATGGTAATATGCAAAAAACAGCAAAAAAAAAAAAACACAAATTTAAGAGCATCAACCGGATTCATTCAAAATGTAAAGGCTTATAATTATTTAGGCGTAATGATTACAGAAGATGGAACAACAGTTATGCAAATAAAATCAAGAATAGCTAAGGCAAAAGAAGTATTTTGGAATAATAAATTACCAATGACCGCTGGAATAAACAAAAGACTAAATGAGAATAATAAATGTATGGTCCACATTGAATTATGGATGTGAGATGTGGACACATACAAAATCCATAATCAGGAAATTGCAGTCCTTTGAGATGTGTTGCTATAGGAGAGCACTGACAATTTCTTGGAAGGAGAAAAAAAACTAATGAAGAGATTCTGAAGTTAATAGGAACCAAAAGAGCACTTGTGGAAGACCTTATAAAGAGAAAGTGCAAGATGGCAAGACACATATTAAGAGGATCAGCAGGGAAAACATTTCTGTAAACACTGGAAGGAAAATTAGAGGGAAGAAGATCTCCTGATAGACCAAGAACTTCTGGTTGATTGATGTAAAGAAATGGATGGGTAACATGTGCTATTACAAAATAATCAAAAGGATGGCAGAGGAATATGGACACTCTGGCATATTTGCCAGATTGCTAACTTCCAAATTGGAGAAGCTACTTAAGAAGAATTCTTATTTCTTTCATCTCTCTCTTTCCATGTGAATTTGTACACATTTTTATCTTGGAACATGTTTATAGTAACTAGTCCATGTCGGTCCTCAACAGAAATCTAGCATGCACTTACCATTATTATTAGTTTTGCTCTTTCATTCAAATTTTTGCAAAATAGTTCTATATGTCTGGTAATCATTTTCTCCTCTGCTGTTTAGATCTCCAATTAGGACTGACTTTTCGTTTTTCACTATATCAGTTGCTTTCTCTTGTGTCTTGAAAAATTCTTCCACTTCTTCTTTAGTAGAACCTTCCATGGGACCATAATCAAAAATAAGTCTCATTGGCAGTTCTCTATTCTGATATTTGCCCATATTACTTGCCATTCAAGATTAATATCCTCATATTTAGTGTGGAAGAATATACCCATCTCTTCTTTTTTCCCGGATTGTTCTTTTTTGAATATAACATCTTGTATTTGTAGCTCAGATAAGATCTCACCAGTTTTTTTGTTTTCATTGTTTTGTATCATCTGTTATGCTGATCTTCTTCTTCTTTCACTCTGCCTTATCCCATGTTAAATGGGATTGGTGCACCAATCTTTAACCTTCCTCTTCCAAGTTCTCCGGTCCAGAGCATCCTTCGGACTCCATCCTTTCTCCCTAAGATCCTCTGTCATCTTATCCCTCCACCTGAGCTTGGGCCTGCCTCTTTTCCTCCTTCCCTCCAACTCCATATACTCCACTCATTTACCAACATACTCCTCACCCTTCCTCTCAACATGTCCAAACCACCTCAGCCTACTTTCTTGTATCTTCTTGCCAATTGGTCCCACCTTAACCGTCCCTCTGATGTAGTCATTCCTTATCCTGTCCTTCTTTGTCACACCACTCATCCATCTCAACATCCGCATCTCCACTACCTCCATCTTCCTCTCCTGTGCCTTGGTTATAGGCCACGTCTCCACACCATGGAGCATCGCCGGCCTCGCCACCATCTTATAGAGCTTTCTTTTCCTCTTACAACTCACTCTCTTGTCGCACAGGATCCCACTCATCTTTCTCCAATTCATCCAACCGCATGTTATTCGGTGCTGTATTTCCTCATCCAGGTCACCATTCCTCTCGACAACCGACCCAAGGTACTTGAATTTCTTCCCTGAAATTAGCCTTTCACCCTGCAGTCGTATGACGATATCCTCGTCACTCCCCGTTGATATATATTCAGTCTTCACCCTGTTAATTCTCATGCCGCTCTCCTCCAATGCCTTTCTCCACTCTTCCACGGTATTTTCAAGCTTCTCTCGGGATGATTCGCATAGAACAATGTCATCGGCAAACAGCATGCTCCATGGTGCCTCCTTCTTGACATCCTCCACTAGTACATCCATGACCAGGTCAAAGAAGTAGGGGCTCAGAGCTGACCCTTGGTGTAGCCCTACGACAATAGGGAACCCTTCTGTCATGCCGACACTAGACCTGACCTGAGTTTCTGTTCCCTCATACATCTCCTTCACCAACCTCACGTACTTCTCCGACACCCCTTCTTCCTCATACACCTCCATACCTCCTGCCTGGCCACTCTGTCGTATGCCTTTTCCAGGTCTATAAACACCATGTGCAGATCCACTTGCATCTTTCTATATTGCTCCATCAATCGCCTTAGCACAAATATTGCATCCATTGTCCCTCTTCCTGGCATAAATCCAAACTGCTCCTCACCAATTTTCATTTCCTGCCGTAACCTTGCTTCAATTACTCTTTCCCATATTTTTAATGTGTGTGACATCAGCTTGATTCCTCTATAGTTGCCACAGTCTTGAACATCTCCTCTTCCTTTGTAGATTGGGACGAGAATACTTTTCCTCCATTCCTCTGGTATCTTTTCCTGTTGGGCTATTTTACACATCAGATCCCATAACATATCCACACCCTCACAGCCCAAACTTTTCCACACTTCCCCAGGTATCTGGTCTGCTCCCACAGCCTTTCCATTCTTCATTTTCCTCAGTACCCAAACCACTTCCTCTCTACTTATGTCTTGCACCGGTCTCTCATTTACCTCTCCATCCTCGCACCTCTCTCTTGGAATCTCCTTATTTAGTAGTTTTCGGAAATATTCTTTCCATCTTCCTCTGATTTTGTCCTCGTCTTGTAATACTACTCCTGAGGCATCCTTTATCTGCTTGACTGATGTTATGTCTTTCGAGGCCTTATCTCTGGCTTTCGCTTTTCTCAACAACTGAGCTTCGCCACCATTTCTCTCCAGTTCTTCATAAACCTCATCAACTGCCCTCACTTTTGCCCTTGCCACAGCTCTCTTTGCATTTTTCTTTGCTAATCTATATGCCTCCTTGTCGGCTCTAGTTCCAGTCATGTCCCATTTTTTCTTTGGCTCTTTCTTTTCCTTGATCTCCAACTGCACCTCCTCATTCCACCACCATGCCTCCTTATCCTCAGGTGGTCCCTTTCGTGATGTTATACCAAGCACCTCTTCTCCAATTTTTCTAATATTCCGACTATTAACGTCCCACCATTCTTCCACATCCTCTGATAACTTCATTTCTTTCAATACCTCTTCTTTAAACTTATTCCTTGGTCCTTCCTCTTCCAATTTCCACCACTTTATTCTCCTCTGTACCCACCACTTTCGTCTATTCTTCTTTTCCCCTTTTATATCACGGTCTACCACAACCAACCTGTGCTGTGCTGCTACACTTTCTCCATTAATCACTTTACAGTTTTTCACCTCCTTCAGATGTTTCCTACGGCACATAATATAGTCAATCTGACTCATTCTATCCCCGCTCTTATAGGTTATCAGATGCCCAACTCTCTTCTTGAACCACGTGTTAGCTATAGCCAGATCAAAGGCCACAGCATATTTTATGATTTTTTTACCTTCTTCATTTCTTTCACCACTACTCCAACCTCCATGTACCCTTTCTTCACCACTTTGTCGCCTTCCTACATGCCCGTTCAGATCTGCTCCGACGATCACTCTCTCACCTTGAGGGATTCCCATTACTACTTGGTCAAGTTCTCTCCAGAATGTCTCTTTCTCCTCATCATCACAACCTACTTGCGGGGCGTAGCCACACACTATAGTAGCCACACTTCCTCCCATCTCAAGCTTAACGCTCATAATCCGATCATTCTTCCGGCACACCTCGTAGACTCCACTCTTTAGCTCCTTATCGATGATAATTCCAACTCCGTTTCTTCCCTTCTCATTCACACTGCTATAAAACAGTTTATATCCCTCTGCCAGTTCCTTTGCTTTATTGCCTTTCCACCTTGTCTCCTGTACGCACAAGATCTTCAGCTTCCTTCTTCTCATCATGTCCACTATCTCCCTACTCTTCCCATTCATCATACCCACATTCAGTGACCCGATTCTTACTTTACACACACGCTCTCTTTCTGTTGGACTCGCTTCTTTAGCTGAACCCGTCCATGGTTCAGTAGCCCTAGCCCACTTCTCACAGTCCTCAGGCAACAGAACTGTGCGTTGCTTACGGGGGACGCCCTAGCCGTGATCCTTTCTCTGTTATCTAACATTTCATCCTGGGTTTTGGCATGGTTTTTTTACGGCCGGATGCCCTTCCCGATGCCAACCCTCCCCATTTATCCGGGCTTGGGACCGGCACTGAGAAGACTAATTTGCCCTCCCCAGTGGCTGAGTTTCCTGTTATCTGTTATGCTGATCTGATACTTATTAATTTCTTCTGCTAGATTCATATTTTTCCTTTGATGCATCTTATGTTGATGGTGCCAATCTTGAACTCTACAAATGTTGAGTTGGAATTTGTTTCAGTAGCTGACTTTTTGCTGTTTGCTTTTGTTCCTTGATGAAAACAACAGTGGCCTTGTGTAACCAGGCAGGTGTCATGTTGTACCATTATTTGGTATAAGGCTTAGGCCATTAAGAATACCATTTGTTCAGCTAAATCCCAAAATGCTAGCCCATTTTCGTTCGTTCATTATCCAGCTAGATACCTTCAAGAAGGTGAAGATTAGACATTAGTTCAGTAGCCCTGGCTAATTCTCTACATTCCTAAATGGTATATTGAGCTCTTCTTCTAGTTATTCAGACTTGATCCTTAAGCATTCCCATTTCTAATTGTTTGTGTAATGAATTGTATAAATTCTTGCCATGTTACTCGATAACACTAATATCCAGTTTTCATGCGTAATTTAACAATTCTTTACATGACTGGATGGATTATTTTTAGCAATAAAATGTTAGATTGAAAATGACAGTCGTTTGCTGAAACATTTTTCTTTCCCTTTTTTTTTAAACACATTTCCCAAGTAGAGTTTTTTTATGGCTTTGACCGGTTACCCAAACTTTTGGCACACTTAATGTATTGAGTAGATTTTCTGTAATTTAAAAGTTTTCATTTAAAATAGTATAATAAAACTTTATCTAATTTTTTAAATTTATTTTATTTTATTTTTTATTTATTTTATATGCCAGCCTGGTTAGCTGAGTGATTAGCATATCCGCTCTCCAGCCAAAAGGCTGTGTTCGAATCCCACTATGGGCATGGATGTTTGTGATTGTCTTTTAAAATACTAGTGATAGTGGTGGGTGTTAGATGACATTAGTGTAGTTGCGGTTTGTTGTAGTAGATGGATTGAGTGGTGGAGACAGTTGTAGAGTAGATGCCTTCTCTCAATGAGTCCTTGGACTCTCTGGAGGTGTCACATAATAATAATAATTTATTTTTTTGCATTGAAGGCTTTCAGTCAAATAATAAAACTTGGAACAAATACTGCACAATGCTAAAGTTAAAGTGACTTATAATTTAGCCAGCTAGCTTTGAAATTTCTTCTTTTATGAATTAAATTTGTTTTTATTTTAGCCTTTCATTGGACAAGAATTGTCTATAGGATTATGGAAATTATCTGCATGGTTGACATTGTTTCTCTTATTTTTATTACACCAAAAAAAACATATGGAGTGATGACGTTTTTGATTTCTTGCACATTACTCATCTTTAATGTTTAAAATAAAGAATGTAAAATATAAAATTTTTCATTGAATAAATGTTAAACTTATGCACTCAAGGGGGAAAAAATCAATCAAATATGACACACACTTAGGCCAACTATTAGACAGAAATGAGTACTGCATGCTGTTGAATGTGCACCTGACAACTTGTAGTGATTCTGCATCTCACAACCATGATCATGTGACCCTTGATATGCAAGCACAAGATAATTACACAAGCCCAGCTATGATGCCAACCACTGAAAAACAGAATAGCATAATTATCTTTAATCATGGCAGAGAAGAACACTATGTACTGGTTATGGTGATACGGTATTATTATTATTATTATTACGGGTATCTCCATGGAGTCAGTAGACTCATCGCGGGAGACCCAAACTAGCAAAACAATATCTGTCATATCTCTTCTTGAATTCATTTACAGACGAAGAGCTCACAACTAAGTCAGGCAATGAATTCCACTCATTCACCACCCTCCAGGCAAAAAACCTTGTTCTGACACCTTTGTTAACCACACTCTTCTTTAATTTCCAGAGATGACCTCTTGTTCTTCCATCACTATCACACAGCTGAAACATTTCCCCTGCATCAATCCTATAAAAACCTTTTAGTAATTTGAATGTTTCTATCATATCCCCTCTTCTTCGCCTATCAACCAATCTCTGCAATCCACAATCTATCAATGTAGGGAGCATTTTTTATATCACTCACCAACTTGGTCACTCTTCTCTGAACCCTCTCCACAGCCTCCTCATCTCCAAGGAATCCAGGTGACCAGACCTGAGCACAGTAATCCAAATGTGGAAGTATCAATGCTTTATAAAGGGGAATAATAACCTCTTTATCTCTGGATGTCAGTGTGTTCCTCAACAACCAAGTAATCCTATGTGCAATCTTGGACACCTTAGCAATGTGTCCTCTGAACTTCATCTCCCTATCTACCAATACCCCTAAGTCCCTAGCCTCATCAATCTCTTGGAGTACCTTTCCATCGATGTAGTACACAGCTGGTAATCTTTTAATCCCAAAATGCATGACTTTACACTTTTCCACATTGAACTGACATCCATTTTCTTTTGCCCATTTTACCAGCTTATTTAAATCCTCCTGCAAACTTTCAACATCAGCTTGATTTTTTATTGCACTACACAACTTTGCATCATCAGCAAACAACTGAATATCTCCCTTTAAGCCGTTTCCTATATCATTTATATACAAATTAAACAACATTGGCCCAAGCACAGAGCCCTGAGGCACACCACTGGTCACCTGCCTCATTCTGGACTCGGCTCCTCCATACACCACCTTATGGTATCTCTCCCTGAGCCATTCTCCTATCCATATCACCAATTTAATATCCATTCCCATCTGCTCCAATTTGCGTAACAGTGTTCTATGGGGTATCCTGTCAAAAGCCTTAGCAAAATCCAGAAGTACCACTGTGTAGCCAGTTCCTTTGTCCAACTCAGATGTTATTCTATTATGAATAGTTAATAGATTGCTAAGGCAGGATCTACCTTTAACAAAACCATGTTGGCCTCTATAGAGTATCATATCCTGATCCACCCATTCTTGAATTTTGTCTTTAACCAACTTTTCCAATACTTTTACCACTACTCCTGAGATGGTGATTGGTCTGTAATTCAATACTGCAGTTTTAGAGCCACCCTTATGCAAAGGAACCACTTTGCCTAACTTCCACTCCCTAGGGACCATACCAGAGTTCAAACTTAAGTTAAATATCCAGGTGAGAGGGGTTGACAGTTCATTTGCACATTCACGCAACACCCGAGCTGATATTCCATCTAAGCCTACCGCAGTGTTTGCATTTAAGTTTTGCAATATATTTAATACCTCTGATTCTTTAGCTTCAATTCTCACATTAGGTATTGCTGTAGGTATAGAGATATCCTCACTTGGGTGATAGACTTTTGAAAAGGAACTTTTCAAAAATCTATCACCCAAGTGAGGTGGTAGTCTATCACCCAAGTGAGTGAGTCTATCACCCAAGGAGTTATACCCAAATATAACTATCAATAAGTTATTATGGCCGCATTGTTTGACATTATTTAAAAATAAAATAAAATAAATCTGTATTTTCTTATTAAAGTTAAAAAGATATTGTTTAGAAAGTTTTTATTAAATTAAAAAATTCCATTTTGTTCAGTCTGCAGTTACTTGTCAGCTGATAAAATCTACTTGTCACATATGAGCGGTATGTATTTGTCGAGCTCTGCCCTTGATTACATATATAATGAAATGATGGGATAGATTTTTGGAATAATAGTACTTTGTCAAATAAGCACACTTGTTGCAACTTATTTTAATTCAGAAAGTCTTTTTTGACACTTAGTGTAATTGGAAATCACTGAGGTAACCGCTTCAGAGTTAGCTCAAAAGACAAACAAATGTTCATGCAATACTTGCTAAAAAAACACAGCACAGTCTTACAAATGACAGCACATGCTGACTAGAAAATGTAATTTTGTTTCTACACTAATTAAAAGAAACACACGTATTAAACACAGTGAAAATTATTTAATTGTAAATATTTCATCCTAAGTATCCTAGGATATCATCAGTACAGTAGTTTTAAAGTAATAGGAATAACATACAGTTAGGGTGCATGATTACAATAGAATCTGATTAAACGTGCATAATATGCTACAGTAGTAAAAAAAAATAAATAAATAAATAAAATAAAATAAATTATTTAACACAATTTTGTATGACAATTTCCCATACTCTTTAGGAATAGTAAGAACGTCGTTGCGGTTTAAGTTTGGTCTGTGTAGTAGGGCTTCAGAACTTTCTTTGTATAAGCGTTCATGTTTATATAAAGATCTATGTAAAAGTTTAGACTTTTCCCAATGGATCCTATGGTTTGAAATATTATATGGTATGAAATATTTACAATTAAATAATTTTCACTGTGGTTAATACGTGTGTTTATTTTAATTATGATCACACTACAGGTTTCGTTATTTAAAAAAAAAAAAAAAGTTTCTACATTGATATCACACTATATCGATTATTTTTAAATACGCAGTTTTAGCAATTCACAATTACTATTTTAGATCTTTGTTAATGTCATTTTACTTATGAGGGCTGTTCAATGCATCTGTGCAAAGTCTAAGAGATGGCACCACCAGTACAACATATCAAAGTTATTTTTAGTTGCTGGCAACTGTTGGACGATCATACACTAAGTTTCAGTCAGATAGATCCATTACTCTGTGTTTGGCGTTCATTTGAATCGATCAAGTACCGTAATTTGTGAAAAATGGATGAGAAAGAATTTCGTGTAGTGATTAAACATTACTTTTTGAAAGGCAAAACTCCTCAAGAAACCAAAGCTAAGCTTAATGAACATTATGGTGAGTCTGCACCTTTGATTAGAATGGTTTATACAGGGTGTTTGGGATAAATTTGACAGTTTCGTAAGGAAAAAGAAAATCTTCTTTGTATCTATTAAATTTAATGAATTGACAAAAAAACATTACAGGCAGAGTTAATTACAATACGATCAACAAGATTTACTCAAAATAACCACCATTAGCATCGATCACAGCTTCAATTCTGCTTCGGAACCTCGAACAAGCTGATGCTACAGTCTCCCTGGGAAGGGCTGCAAAAACTGTTTTAATTTTATCCATTAACTGGGCTTTTGTATTACTGGAAGTGCGATTGGTGTCTTTTTCAACTGCGCCCCATACAAAATAATCCATGAGGTTAAGGTCTGGGGAGTTTGGAGGCCAAACATTTGGACTGGTGAAGTCGTAGAAATTTTCAGACAACCATTTTTGACTTTTCCCAGAGGTGTGGCAAGGGGCCGAATCCTGCTGCCATACATACGGCCTACCATTGGCTACCCTTGTTATCCAGGGCTTGACTACAGTTAGCAACTCCACAAACAAAGCCCGAATTCCAATGCCAGGGTTCTTCAACACCTGTTTCTGCAGATTTGCGAGGAATTCTGCTGTACGAACGCAATCAGATCGTCTGCTAGGGATCTTTCTTCTTGCTACATCCTCGTAGTCACCATTGCAAGTCTCTAGTTCATGCCTGATTGTTTTTACTGTATTCAGGGAGCATTGGGCAGCAGTCGTAATATCCTTATTTTGATGGCGGGCACGAATCATCATGATACAAGTTATTCTCTTCCATGATTCAGGTGGGTTCCAGCTATCCATCCTTTCTGACATCTTGTATATGAATGAAGAAGGGTCCAAACTTTTAAATGAAGAGAAGTGTGTGTTAATACATGTAACTTACGGAAAAATATAATTAATTATAAATATGTCAAATTTATCCCGAACACCCTGTAAGTGGTTTAGTAACTTTTGAAGTGGCCATATGAGCACAAGTGATGCTGAACTTTTTGGATGCCCTGTTGAGGTTACTACTCCAGATATTATTGAAAAAATCCATGATATGGTGATAAATGATAGAAAAGTGAAGGTGTGTAAAATTGCTAAGGCTGTGGGCATCTCAAATGACCGCATACATAATATTTTACGTGAACATTTACATGTGAGAAAACTATTCACAAGATGAGTGCCACGTTTGCTCACACTGGATCAAAAGCATCAATGTGTGAACTGTTGCAAGGACAGCTTGAAGCTGTTTCAACGGAATCCAGAGGAATTTTTGTGTTGTTTTGTAAAACAACATTAGTGGACAAAACATGGATTCATCACTACCATCCTGAGATCAAGGAACAGTCAAAACAATGGGTTGCAAGAGGAGGAATCTGCACCAAAGAAAGCAAAAACTATTCCTTCAGCAGGAAAGATTATGGCCACCGTCTTCTGAGATGCTCGTGGCATAATCTTCATAGACTTCTTGGAAAAGGGCAAAACAATTACTGGAATGTATTATGCATCTTTGCTGGATCATTTAAATAATGAAATAAAGGAAAAATGACCACACTTAGCGAAAAAGAAGATTCTTTTTCACCACGACAACACACTTGCTCACTCTTCTGCAATTGTGACCACAAAATTGTTCGATTTATGCTACAAAGTCCTTTCGCAACCCCCCCCACACACACTCTCCAGATTTGACTCCCTCAGACTACTATCTGTTTCCAAACATGAAAAAAACATGGCAGGAAAGAGATTTTCATCGAACGATGAGGTAATTGCCGAAACAACTGCCTATTTTGAAGAATTGGACAAATCATACTATATGGATGGGATTAAAAAACTCGAGCATCATTGAACTAAGTGTATAGATCTCAGAGGAAACTATGTTGAAAAATAAAAAATGTTTGTCCCAAAAAAAATTTTTTCCTTCATTGTTGCACGGACTTATCGAACATCCCTCGTATATGCTTTTGAGTTTAGAGTAAAGGATATGCTGTATGTTCATAGATCATGGGATCTTAAATATAATTCTAGATATTAAAGAAAATGTGAATTTTATCCAGACTATTGAGTAATGCTTTTAAACTTCACAGCACATGTCATCCCACCAGCTTATGTCACATGAAGTAGCAAACTGAGCACATATAGTAGAGTCAAATAAAATTAATTACAAATTTAAGAGAAATAAAGTCATTATAGTCAATTTATACTAAGTAGAAACCATAAAATCTAATGGAAAAATGTTGTCATCTGAGGGATAATGTCCACATGCAGGTGAAATATAGCTGGCATTGAATTGCATGCATTTTAAAGTAGATTAAAGCAAATTTTGAAGATTAAAATTACATCTAATTTAATTAGATGGGAAGAAGGGGGGGGAGGAGATATATACATACAGAATACATTACACATCTTCTGCATGTTACTGCAGTTACTTTAGTAGTATTTAGGGGATTTATCATTATTTTTATTTTTTTATTTTTCATTATTTTGATTCTTGATTAGCTTATTACATTTTCATATCCTTTTGCTGAGACTTCTTCAGGATACTACTTCAATATCTATCCCTCTCACCCCATAAAGAAAGAAGGAAAGCTTTATATACATATAAACTATAAATGTTTGTACTTTATATAGTACAACCAAATTACACATAACAGATTAGTCTTATTTCCATAATTTATCTGTCATCAGGAATGAAACCTGGTCATACAGTATTCATTTTCATTAATAGTCTGGAAAGAGCTTCTGGAAAGAAAAAGATGAGATCTGTTACTCCATGAATGGACCACTTCTCTGGATTTGATTTCTACACATTTGATTTGATTTCTCTAGATTTGATTTCTTGCTATAAATACTGTTAACCTCTGCGCTGTTCACAGAATTGCATGAACTCAATTCTGTAAGTGGTGCTGTGTGCAGCCAACATTCGAATATTTATCTGTAGAGAGATTTATGGCAAGAAATCAAATCTAGAAAATGTGTACGAGTTAATATGCAGTGGAGAGATTACGAGAACTGTGTAGCTGTAATAGCACTTCACATGGTTGAAATACGGCCACCTGTTATTTTTGACATGCTAAAAACATTTGGGATCAGTAGGATGTTTGCATATCGGACTATTAATTGTTATAATGATGCAGAAATGTATCTGACCACCAAAGAATAGGTTGATTATGCTAGGTTAGAATGCAACAGCTTGTGAGGGCTGTGAAGGCACGCCTCCACCGTAATCCTGTGAGAAAGTGATGTTGTGAAAGATGAACATTTCACAGAGAACGATGTCATGTATACTGACTGACCTGTTGGTGGAAGCCTGTTGTCATTCTGCTGGACATTTCCTAACACCACAATTTATGTAGCTGAGGATGATAAAATCAAAGACACTTCTCTGGTAATATGTGAACAACAGACACAGAGCTATCCTCTTCACAGATGAGAAGATTTTAACCATTGAAGAGTCATTTAACTACCAAAGCAATGGCCACACAGTACAGTGGTACCTTGGTTTGCGAGCATAATTCGTTCTGGAAATGTGCTTGTAATCCAAAGCACTCATATATCAAAGAGAATTTCCCCATAAAAAGTAATGGAAACTCAGGTGATTCATTCCAAAACTCAAAAATATTCATATAAAAATGATTAATACAAAATACATATACCTTTGTATACCTTTTTTTGTATTTTTATTATGTACTGTATTTAAATGTAATACTGTATACATACATAAAGTAATCGAATTTATTAATCACATTACAATTACATATTACAGTAATTGTATTGGGTAGGACGACTTTCTTGTCACTAACGGAATCATTGCTATCTGTTGACTCTTTTTCTTTTTGTGCAACTTTAACAAGGAACCTATCCAATGACACTTGCTTTTGCCTCCTTTTGAGGATTTCACGGAAATATGACATTGCATTGTCGTTAAACAGATTCATCGCTCCCAGTGCCACAGCCTTGCTCGGGTGGTGCTTTTCTACAAAATTTTTTGTTTTTTGTAGATGTACCTGGCAGTTTACTTACGAGGTCGGCGTACAAGGCCTTTACCTTCTCACAGATCAAGTTCTCGGTCACATATCACCTGCTAGTAGCTTCTCGTTTATCCACACCAAAAGCAACTTTTCTACATCTTCCAGAATACGTGGCAGTTGCTTTGATACTCTCGTGACTCCTTTTGCTACATCTAGCCCCCCTTAGTTCTTTCTTCTTTAATACTGTGCAAATCGTTGACGTAGACTTCTTATAAAATCTTCCGATGGTGGCCACTTGCATACTTTGTTTGTGCTTCCCGATGATTTCCTTCTTAACTTCCACCGTAACCATCTCCTTCTTACCACCTTCCTTTTCAACTCTTTTCTTCATTGGGACCATTGTCGTAGTACAGTTAATAAAAAAACAGTCACTACATTTGGATACAGAATAAAAAAATGCTTTATGCACACACACACACACACGTGGTCACAACACTAGCACGAATGTTGACTATATGAATGAGGTATGTCGACTGAGACCGAGCATGCGAGACGATTACTCACAATCTCGAGCGGCTTGTGATCACGTGATGCTCGGCAGACAAAGCGTATAGGTAATACTCGTATTGCAAGACCTCGCTCGTTTATCAAGTTAAAATTTATTAAAAATTTTTGCTCATCTTGCAAAACATTTGCAGACCAAGTTACTCGCAATCCAAGGTACTACTGTACATGCCATAGCACCCAGGATTCAGTGATGGCTTGGTGGTGGTGGTGGTGGTAGTGGGGATGACATCGGGGGGCGGGGTATCCAAATTGCACTTTTGTGAGAAAGGGAGGGGTCAAACCCTCTGCTATAGTGTATCAAGACACCGTGCTGGAACCTGTGGTACAGCTCCTGAACAACACCTTGTTTCATTGTAGGCAGTGGACCTTCTAACAGGACTCAGCTACACACAAAACAGTGGAGGCAAATGTGCCAACCCCCATATAACCATACATCTCAATGGCTGTGTGAAAGTCCCAAACTGAATCTGTTAGACTTCATTTGTGGTTGGAGCTTGAGAGAGTAGCCTGCAATAAATGACATCTCAGTATCTTCAGCCTGAAGGTAGATTTGGAGCAAGCAGTGGCACCATCAGTATGCCTCACAGATTTTTATCTGAGCGAGAAGGCAAAAGGGGAACATTTTGAATACTGAGTGCTGCTATATGCACATTTTACATGTAATTTGTATGTACTGAAAGCTGTAAAATGATTTACTGAAACATTAAAGATTTATTTGCTGTTCACGTTGTAACAATACTGTTAAACCTTGATTAGGTAGAATGGTATCACTATACTAGAATGCTGACTGAGCAGATAACAGCATATAATAATTGCCTCAGTTGTCAACAACTGTGATATCATGTTTATCATTTCTAATAACTATCATAGTGTGTTATAAACTGTCAGTTGTGTTTAGCCTATGAACAAAGCGATGTCAAAGATTGCGCTGAGAAAGGTATCTTGCCTTTTAGAGATGTTCAAATTATTTAACCATCAGCTCACTCATGGTATCAAATGTTCTATTTTAATATTTTTTGTGCAAATAACAGACATTGAAATGCATCTTTTTATTCTCCACATTCATGATTTTTGTTTTATCATTTTTCCTTTTATCTTTCAGTTTTTTTATCCTTTGAATTACTTTTATGTATCATTTTGTTTCATACCTTTTAGTGTATTCTTTTATTTTCTATCTTTTTGTTTTTAATTTTCTCAATTTTTTTTAATTGTTTCACTGGCTGTACCAAGATAATCACTGGATTTCATCTTGTACGTTTCCTGATTCTACAGGTTTTTTATCTAATATCTATCTATCTATAGAGCAGACAGATATTAGATAAAAGCCAGTATTTTAATGCATGAATCACTGCTGGCTATATTAATATAGGTTTATATAGTTTTGAAATTTTTCTTTATAAAAAGCATATCAGTTTCTTCTTTCTATGTACTTTGCAATTTTTTTTTATTATGCTTGGCTAGTTTGTTAAAGCACAAGAATAAAAAATATTTAATCTAATTTCAGTGCCAGATATCTTATTTTCAGCACAAACTTTATTTTTTTTTATATCAACATACAAGACGTTTTTTTTTTCTTTCCTTTGATATTTTATTATTATTTTTCAAGAAATTACAACATATCGATATTTATTATGATAACATTAATTAATATTAATACTTCCTTTATTTTCAACAATGTTACATTGCCATTACAAAACAATGATACATTCATGCAGTACTAACACCTGGGTAAATGAGGCTGAAGAAAGACCACTCTATTGCACCACAGCAAATACAAATATGAGAGGTTATTCATGGAATCTGCCTCAGTCCTGAAAACTTGTCAAACTTCACCAAATTTTGGTGCATGAAACTCCCCAAATTTGGGAAGCACTCATCCTCAGATCTACAGCCGAAGAGCCAAGACTACCTAATTTAGCCACTACTGGATGCCATTTAGGACTCTAGGCATGACTTTGGCTGCCTTTCTTCAACCTCATTTACCCAGCCTGCATGCACATGTTGTTTTATCCCTGATGATGGATGTAACATTGCAAAAATATAGGAAGTATTGATTAAAGTTATTATTATTAAGAGAGACCCCAAGGGAGCTCATCGAGGGAGGTCATACTATTTGCACCAGCTGTTATACCTGTTCTTGAATTCATTCACACTAGTTGCATACACATCATCCAACAGCAATCCATTCCAATCACACACTACTCCATGAGAGAAAAATCTAGCCCTAATCTCCTTCTTGAAATTATTCATTCTCAACTCCCATGGATGTCCTTGCATCCTTTCCCCACCTTCCATAAAATGAAAAATTCCATTTACTGAAATTTTGTATAACCCTTTCAGAAGTTTGTAAGTCTCAATCATTTTATTTTATTTTATTGTTTGTTTGCTCCTGCCCACAAAAGATTTATTGTGGGTGGGCTAAGGATTTTTTTTTCTATTTTTATCAATTTTTATATATTTTTTTGCATTTTTAATTAATTTTTTTTGCATAGTTTGGAAACCCTGCTCTAAAGACCAAACATGGAACTTTTTCAAGCCATTTCGGGTCTCCAATAAGCTGGCCAGTGGTCTCACACCAGGCAATGACATTCATCTTCCACCTAAACATAATCACAAACATCCATGCCCATGGTGGGATTTAAACCCATAGCCTGTTGGTTGGAGAGTGGGTACACTAACCACTCAGCTAATCAGGCCAGCCGATAGTGTCTTAAGCCTACAAATTCTCAATTAGTCTTCATAATCTGTATTCCACAGTTTTGATTGCACTCTCCACTGTATCAGAATCACAGGTGAGATCTTATCAAGGCCTTGCAAAGAAGCAAAATGATCATCTTTACATGTTAAGGTTTGTTTCAGCATTGCCATTATTCTGTGAGTTGTATTTACAATTTTTGCTATATGATCCTTGAACTTCAACTTCCTGTTTACTAAAACTCCAAGATCCCTAGCCTCATCGGTTTCTTCAAGCATAATCCCACCAATGTAGTATGACATTGGATATCTAATCACACCAAAGTGTATGACTTTAAATTTATTAACATTGAAATGACAGCCATTTTTACATGTCCAACTTATTCAAATCATTCTACAAGTAGTGCATATCAGCAGTACTCCTAATTATTCTACCTATTTGCATCATCAGCAAATAGCTTTGTCACATGTCAAATCCTTCCCAATGTCATTGATGTATAGATTGAATAACAATGGACCAAGGACTGATCCTTGAGGCACATCACTGGTTACCTTGAATCTTTTAGATTATGCACTCCATATACAACTTTTTGATATCTGTCAGTCAGCCACCTCTTATCAAGGCCAATAGTTTATAATCCAATCCCATATTCTCAAATTTATGCAGTGGTCTTCCATGCAGTATTCTTTATCCATTACCCTTGTCTAAGTCAATGGCAACATTGTTATAGAATGTGAGCAGGTTGCTAAAAAATGACCTTCCCTTAGTAAACCCATGCTGTTCATTGCAAAGTAGAGATTCTCTGTCAACCCATTTCTGAATGCGAGCCCTAACTAACTTTTCCAAAATTTTCGCCACCACTCCTGAGATACTGATTGGTTGATAGTTGGATACATCAGTCTTCACACCATCCTTGAAGTTATCATAATTAATATTGATTATATGTTGTAATTTCCTGAAAAATAATAGTAATGTATAGCCAATGTATAAGCCTTTCCACCAGAATTCTCTGATTTATTTTTCAAAACATTTGCTATGATAAATACATATGAAGAGAAAAGCATACTATTTCTTTGTTACTAATGGGCATGTATAATAAAAGTGAGAGCTTCTTTGAAGTTTAGAGGGTCATGCTGTACTATAACTTGGCTGGTGAGGAGGTTCATTTTTGAACATATATATATAAATCTTATTAGTATCTGCTCATATTAGTTTTACATTTATGCATCATCCCGGAACAACAACTCAATTCCAGATAGTGATAAAATGGAGTATTAGGAACTCCTTTAAGACCTGTCTGTCATAATAATGGATTAAATATAGTGTTATTGAGCAGCTCCTAGATATAAACTAAAATACACAAACATTATTCAAGAAAAAATGAAAGAGTTGAGTACAGGAACCAAACTTTGGAGATTTAGTGGCAAGCCCTGAAGAAAACACTGATTGATTCAGCCAGAAGGGCATGTGGTGAGGTTGTCTGCAAGGATTGAAAAATCAGAACTCTATGGTGGACACAGAAAGTTAAGTGAAGGAAAAGAAGAAAGCATATCAAAAGTTCCTGGCAAATAAGTCAATTTGTGCTTTTAGAGAATACAGAGACAAATGTAAGAATGCTAAACACTGTGTAAAACTAGCTAAAAAAAAAAAGTCATGGGAAGACTTTGGTAAGAACATAGAAAATAAATATCAAGAAGGTGGCAATATATTCTGGAGGTTGTTGAAGAAGCTCAGGAATGGAAGAAAGAATGCTGTAAAAGGACTTAGAGATGATACAGGTGACATGAAAACTGGAGAAAAAGATATCCT
This sequence comes from Typopeltis vanoorti, assembly GCF_054136105.1. Taxonomy (NCBI): domain Eukaryota; kingdom Metazoa; phylum Arthropoda; class Arachnida; order Uropygi; family Thelyphonidae; genus Typopeltis; species Typopeltis vanoorti. The sequence continues at coordinate 97,269,006 of NC_143554.1, forward strand.
TGAAGTATGGAGTAAATAACTCTGCCTGAAGTTGGTTACTCTGAGTAGTGATCAATCCAGCCAGTCCCAAGCCTGGATGAAGGAGGAGGGGTTGTCATTGGGCTGGCAACCCAATCACATAAAAAATTTGATGCTACAAAACCTTCGAACAGTACTCATTGGCAACCGACCTGGAATGGAAAAAAGGATATGATTGGATTACGAAGTAGACCAAAAAAATAAGAATAAAATAAGAAGAGATATCAAAAATGGAATATGAAACAATGAAACAAATAGGAAAGATGAATGAAGTTGCTAATGAAATGCTGAAATATAAAATAGACCTCATTGCACTACAAGAAATGCAATGGCAAGGACGGGGGAGAATTGATAAACAGCATTATAGTATTATTTATAGTGGTCCCAATGAACAAACTGGTCAGCTGTGTACTGGCTTCATAGTAAGCAAGGAAATACGGAAAAGTATGTTAGAATATGAAGCTATCAGTGACCGAATATGCAAAATAAGATTAAAAGGAAAATTTAGAAACATTACTGTCATTTCCCATGCACCAATTGAGGAGAAAGAAGAAATTGATAAAGATCAATTTTATGAGCAACTTGACGAAGTCTGCTGTAAGACACAAAGGTATGATATTCTGTTAATCATGGGAGACTTTAATGCTAAGATCGGGAGAGATGAAAATCAAAAGCAAGTGGCAGGAATATTTACATTACGTGATAAAAACAATGAAAATGGTGATTTACTGATGCAATTTGCAGTCAGAAAGAAATTATTCATAAGAAGCACATTGTTTGCACATAAAGCAATTCACCTGGGAACTTGGAGGATACCAGGCATGAACGAAGTAAAAGAGATTGATCATGTTTTAGTGTCGAGACGTCATTTTTTTCTCTGTCATTGATGTGAGGAGCTGTAGAGGCCCTAATTGTGACAGCGATCATTATCTAGTGAAAATGATTATAAGAGAAAGATTATCAAATGTGATAAAGATGAGAAAAAATAAGGCTGGGTTATGGGACATAGATAAACTTCGTAATGATGTAAAGGAAGCTAAGAAATACCAAGATAACTTAAACTAAATTAAATAAAACTGAAAATAACATAATTGATGGATTCAGTGGTATTAATGGAAAATGGAATAGAATAGAAAATATTATTAAAGAAGTGGCTTCTGAAATGATAGGTGAAAACAACTCATAATGAAGAATGGTTTTAAGAATGTGATGCAGCTATGAAAGAGAAGAACAGAACCAGAACACAAATGATGCAGCTAAACACTAGAAGTAATCGGGAAAGATACAATGAACTTAGAAGAAAAGCAAATAATATACTAAAGAAAAAGAAAATTATTATGAAACAAATAAAAGAAATAGAGCAACTTAATACTCAAAATGAAAGTAGAAAATTTTATGCTGTTGTCCAAAAAATGAAAAAAGTATTTCAACCAAGAATTAGCGGATGTAAAGATAAGAAAGGAAATTTATTAGGAGAGGAAAATAAAATAGTAGAGAGATGGGCAGAATATTTTAAGGATTTATTAAATAGAGAAGAAAATGGGGAAAATATTCAATTAGAAACAAGAAAGGACATTGATGTAGAAGAAAATACCCATATAAAACCACCGACAACTAGTGAAATTGAAGCTAAAATACAAAAAATGAGAAATAATAAAGCACCAGGAGAAGGTAATATAGTTGCAGAATTACTGAAACATAGAGGGGATTCAATATGTTTTGCACTACAGAATATATTTTTGACAAGGAAGAAATGCCAGACAGCTGGAATGTTGGCATAATCTGTCCTATTTATAAAAAAGGAGATAAACTCGACTGTAGTAATTATAGAGGTATTAGGTTAATGTAGTTTATAAAATTCTTACATCCATAATAAATGACAGGCTTAACCACGCTACCGTCCAGGACGTATATATACGTCCACATTACCATGGATGCTAAGTGCATATTAAAATTGTAATACCATTGATATTACATTGAAATTTATGATGGATACAAAGCTTTTGAGGATGCGTATTTGATCTTTAATGGCTGGTAAGGTGATTAAAGAGATTACTGAAAAGAAAATAGGAGAATATCAGTGCGGATTTAGATCAAAACAGAAGTACCATTGATCAACTTTTCATTATCAGACAGATGATGGGAAAATGTTTTGAGCATGCAATAGACCTATATATGTTATTTATAAACTTTAAGCAAGCATTTGACAGTCTAAACAGAGATAGTCTACAAAAGGCTATGAAAGAATTAGAGATACCACCAAAATTAATTAGATTAGTAATGATGACGATGAAAAAAAACAAAAACAAAAGTTAAAATAGATAATAAATTTAGTGACCCCTTCAAATTTAATAAAGGTGTAAAACAAGGAGATGCGCTATAACAACATTATGCGATTAAAGATTTAGATCAAAGAGGGACAATTTTTAATAAATCAAGTCAGTTATGTGTGCTTATGCTGATGATATAGTCATTGTGTGAAGGACTAAGAAACGGTTAACTGAATTGCATAATGAACTGGAAAGAAAAACTAGTGATATGGGATTAGAGATCAATGTAAATAAACTAAATATATGGAGATGTCAACTTCAGAAATAAGAAGAACACCACAGAATCTACAAGTTGGACAGAAAATTTTTGAAGGAGTGACCAGATTTAAGTATCTAGGAGATATTGTTGAGAATGAGAATTATAGCAACTAAAGAACACATTTAAACTGGTAATAAAGCATATTATGCAAATATGAACATGATTAAAAGCAAGCTAATAAGCAGAAATACTAAAATACTTATATATAAAACTCTCATTAGACATGTGGTTGCATATGGAAGCAAAGCATGGACTCTTAGTGAAAAAGACCAAGACAATTTGAGGAAATTTGAAAGGAAGATTATAAGAAGAATTTATGAACCTGTTGAAGAAAATAGTGTATGGAGAATATGTTACAAAGAAATTAGTCAGATACTATAAGAAAATATTGTTAGGTACATAAAAGCACAGAGATTGCAATAGTTAGGTCATGTAGAGGGAATCGAAGACTTCCGTATGCCAAAAAGAATACTGAGAGAAAAGATATATGCAACAAGTGAAAAAGGAAGACTGAGATTAAGATGGATTTATAACATAATCCAAGACTTGACTACTATGAAAATAAAAGGCTGGGAAAGACTAGGCAAGGATAGAAGATCGTGGAGGTAAGTTGTACAGGAGACTAAGGCTCACAGTAGGCTGTAACTCTGGATAGTAGGTAGATTTGGAGTAAATACTTGAAAAAATTGTTAAACGAAACAAGCAATGATAGCATAGTGGTAAAAAAAGACTCAACAAACATGCTGTCAAGAATACATATCCATACTTGAAGTAGAAAAAGCCATCAAAGGCCTGAAATGCAGAAAGGCAGCAGGAGTAGATGATATTCAACCAGAATGCTCAAGTCATATTCCCCATGTGCCCTCGAGGGTACGGAAGTCTGACATATGTCAGTTTACAGGCCGAAGTTAACCCTGTGAGAATGGCCAGTCCTCAGCAAAGTGCCAACAGCATCGAACGATTGGTTCCCTTCCAACTACTTACCACTCAGACTTGCTTAATGTTTTGCATGAGCCATTAGTAGCGGAGACGCTCTACCAATCGACTAACCTTTGCAGAAATGCTCAAGTATGAAGGTAGTATAAAAGTCTTACAATAGCTGCACTGCATAGTTCAGAAGACCTGGACAGAGGGACGAATTCCAGATGATTGGAGTAGAGCTCTCATAGTACCCATATATAAAAAGAGAAATAAAACAATGTAAGAATTACAGAAGTATTTCTCTACTGAGTGTTCCTGATAAGATTTATCCAAGTATACTTGAGAAATAGTTGAGAAGGATTGTGGAAGAACAAGCTGGATTCAGACAAATAGAGGCTGTCAGGATGAGATCTTCACTTTACGACAAATAGTTGAAAAATCATGGGAATATAACAAAGATCTGTATTTAAGTTTTGTAGATCTGGAAAAGGCATATGACAAGGTGCCAAGAGAGAAGCTATTCAATACGCTGCAGTTATATGGTGTCAATGGGGCATTATATCAAGCAATACTTAGTCTTTATTTGAGTTGTAAGTCAGCAGTTAGAATTGAAGGAAGTACAGGAAGATGGTTTAATGTTATATCTGGTGTGAGACAAGGATGTACATTATCTCCTCTTTTATTCATTATCTATATGGATCATGTTATGAAGGAAAGTGGTATTAAACGTGATATCAAAATTGGAGATGTTAATGTCAGCTCTTTGCTTTATGCAGACGATGTTATCCTTCTAAATAAATCTGCTACAAGTCTGCAAGATTTCCTGACTAAATTGAATAACTGTTGTAATAGATATGGTATGAAGGTCAGCAATAACAAGACGAAGACAAGGAAAATAGGCAGAAGATATCAACTGCATCGTGAAAGGAGAACCTATAGACCAAGTAAAACATTTCAACTACATAGGCACGATTTTTAGTGAAGATGGTAAATTAAATATAGAAATAGACAAGAATCAACAAAGCTGGTATGGTAGGAAGTCAACTGAATAAATTTATATGGAATAAGAGAGAAATTAGTCAAAACACTAAATTAGCTGTATACAAGACAGTGTTCAAACCAATTTTAACTTATGGATCTGAGAGCTGGGTTAGAAGTAAAACACTTGACCAAAGACTGGAGACCACAGATATGAGAGTCCTGAGAAAGATTAGGGGCATGAAGGGATGACATCAATGGCAATATCATATTAAAAACGAGGATATTAGGAAAAGACTTGACATTGTCAGCATCCAGGAATGCGTTAGCAGAGCTAATCTCAGATAGTATGGTCATTTAAACAGAATGGGCGAGGAAAGATTTGCAAAACAAGTGTTTTCTGTCAGGTTGGCAGGAAAAAGACCCAGAGGAAGACCAAGATATAGGTGGATTGATACAGTAAAAAGTGCCTTGGAAGATAGAAATATAAGCTCTGATAATGTTGGAGTCTTGACCAGTGGCGCACCCAGAGGGGGGACCAAGGGGCCTGGGCACCCCCCAAAGAAAAGGGAAAAACACTAGAAAGATTTCCAAAAATCTTTTCGTAATTAAAATTCATTTTTTTAATTTATGTTGTGTGCTACTTATGAATTAGCGATCACTGTAGATGCTCAGTTATAGGTCATATGCGATGTGTAGTGTGTATTCGCAAAATGTCTACTCAACTCGGCCCCCTCCAAGATTAAATCCTGAGTGCGCCACTGGTTTTGACAGGTAACAGACTGATTTGGAGGAAATTGTAGATAGTACACTCCTTGAGGGTACATGGCAGGAATCTGATGATGATACAGTGTTATTCCTGTTTTCTATATTATTGCTGCATTGTTTTTTAAAAAAATAGATATTTGAGAACCACAATTAACTTCTTTATAAATTCTGTATGTTAATATTTTTATTTAATTCTATAATTAAATAAAAATTCATTATATTCATTATATAAGTATTCATTATATTTTTATCAGGTGGTTTTGGTGTAGATTTTTCTAACAGTGTGAAGAATGTGAAAGAGGGAATTGAAATAGTAGCCAAAGGAATACTAAGTCATGGAGTTACATCATTCTGTCCAACACTTATCACATCACCACCTCATAAATATGAACAGGTATAATATCTCTTTTTCATGTACTTAATTAGTGTGACATCAGTTTTAAAATTTTGTATCTCTCCTCTCCTCTACAATGTATTTACTGAATAATAGTCAATATTCTGAAATTGAGTAGATTTGATAGAATTAGACAATGAAAATCCTTATTTATTATTACTACATCATACCTCCAGAGAGTCCAAAGACTCAAGGGAGGGTGCCTAGCTACAGCTCTCCATTTCCACCACTCAAATCCACCAAGCGTACATCATATACACCAGGGCTGTCCAAAGCTCTGCCCATGGACCGCATGCGGCCCGTGGTGCAATTTTGTGTGGTCCGCCTTGTGAGTTTTGATTTTCACAAGCAATAAAATAACAATTTGAATCAAATGCTTATTAGATATTTTAATTCTATCATTAATCGATAATCTCGATGTTGGTAATTTTATTTGGTGTTTTTACATCACTATATACTCGCATGTTTTTCAAATATTAGATGTGTCAAAGAAGCATTCTTACTCTGTTTTGTTCCAATGTGCATGCTCCAGGCACTCACAGGGAACGTGAGCATGCAATTAGTGTTGTTCGTTTTGTTCAACTTTCAAGGTTTTGTCGCTGCTGCTCACCAAATTACTAGATTCACATTGTTATGCGGCCCTCGGATAAATCTTTTTTTTTTTTTTTTTTAATGCGGCTCTCGGATTACCTAAGGTTGGACAGCCTGATCTACACCAACGCCATCTACCACCTACCACTACTATTTTCACAGACAATCACAAACATCCATGTCCACGGTGGGATGCGAACCCACAGCTTTTTTTTTGACTGGAGAGTGGATATACTAACCACTTAGCCAACCAGGCCGAGTGGTTATGATAGAAAGAAGCTTTAAAAAACAGTCAAATCATCAGCTGGCAGTGTTATCAATGTTTCCAACTGACTTTTATGAACAATGATCATCCCCGACATTTCCCATGGTATGGTCTCTTTCCACAAATGGGACTCGGGTGGAGCGAGTATTACAGTCTTGAATGTATATCTCCCCTTGTTGTGAGGAAATACCAACTGAACCTCTAGGTGGTTTAGTCTCCATAATTTACCAAAATTAATGGTTAATGTCTTTTATCACCTGGTGAAAGACCACTGCCCTGATTTTTGGAGGTGTGAAGTAACTACTGTCATATGTTTCATCCCCAGAGTAGGGTCTGGCTTCTGTTCCCACTTTCTTCTCACAATAACACACAGTAATTGTTATTCACCTATATAACTACAGCACATAATAGTCACTTATTTTTATTGTTTCATGGCTGAAAAGAAAACTGGAGGTGTGTCACATAGTAAAGCATGCACAGAGTGAAAAGAATCTTATAATGTTGTTGTGAGTGAAATGGGGAGATTTTTGGAACTCAAAAGCAGATATTTATGAAGTCTTTCATGTAGAAAGAAAAATGTTTATAAATTATCAATTCTGTTACAACAATGATGACAGAACAACTGTTGGAGTATGGGGGATTGTGGCAGGGTTGATTTTTTAATTATTATGAAAAAGCAGATATTTAGGAAGTCTTTCATATAGAAAGAAAAATATCTATAAGTTATCAATTATGTCCGACAATGATAACAGAAAAACTGTCGCAGTGTAGCCACTTGCAGTGGCTGCACCGCATAGTTCAGAAGGCCTGGACAGAGGGACGAATTCCACTTGATTGGAGGTAGAGCTCTCATAGTACCCATTATACAAAATGGGAAATAAAACTGAATGTGAGAATTACAAAGGTAATATTTCCCTACTGAGTGTTCCTGGTAAGATTTATGCAAGTATACTTGAAAAACAGCTGAGAAGGCTTGTGGAAGGAAAGCTTGCTGAAGAATAAGCTGGATTGAGGATAAATAGAAGCTGTCAGGATCAGATTTTTACTTTACGACAAATAGTTGATCATGGGAATATAACAAATAATGAATATAAATCATGGGAGTATAACAATGATCTGTATTTAAGTTTTGTAGACCTGCAAAAGTCATATGACAAGGTGTCAAGAGTCCAAATGGCAAACACATCATCAAATGGTAACCTCACTAGGAACTTGCATGTAGCTGTGGTAAGTATTTTGTTTTCAAAGTATTCCATGTAAAAGTTTGTTAAAAGGGGAAGGAATCCATAGCAGTATCATGAATATGTTTGTAGATTTTTTCTCTCCATGTAAAGTAACCTTTATACATTGTAAATTTGAAATATAGGAAAATTTAGACTTTATTAAATTAAGAGTGTCTATTAGTGGTACATTGTCCGTGTGGTTAGCCTAGTGGCTATGCGCTTCGCACCATATGCCTGGGGAAGGAGTGTCCTGGGTTCGATTCCCGTCGAGGAGCTTAAGGATCTAACTCAGCCATAGCCAAGTTAGCCGGTCTTGGGCATGGACAGCTGAGTTTTTCATCCTACAAGCAGGCAAACCGCCCCCCCGTGAACACATGGATCTACAGCCATAAATACTTAACCCCCCATGAGGGGGCTCAACTCACCCCAATAGGGAAGGGGGGATTTATTTATTCATATGGAGGAAACTCCATATAAATAAATAAATAAAGTGGTACATTAGTAATTAAAGAAATGACATCAGAACTAACCATTGTCTGAATTTTTAAGGATATGATTTTTAACTAATGATATGATATACAGAAGAACAATAACTTGTTTGTCCCTGCCTGTTAAGTCTTTTTCAGAAACCAAGTGATTTGATGAGCTGATTTAGCCACTTTTGTGATGTGCCTGCTAAACTTCAACTCCCTATCCACCAACACTCCCAAATCCCTGGCCTCATCAATCTCCTGGAGTATGGTTCCACCAATGTGTTATACTGCTGCTAATCTTTTCACCCCAAAATGCATAACCTAACACTTTGCCACATTAAATTGACATCCATTTTCCTTAGCCCAGTCCTCCAAACTATCATTTTGCACAAGTTTGACATCCTGTGCACTCACAATTGCTCTACCCAACTTTGCATCATCAGCAAACAAGTGAACACTTCCTCTCAGATCCTTTCCTATATCGTTAATGAACAAATTGAAAAGTAGTGGTCCAAGAACAGAGCCCTACGGCACACCACTAGTCACAAGCCATCTTTTAGACTCAACTCCTGAATAAACCACTCTCTGGTATCTCTCCATCAACCACCCTCCTATCCATCTCACCAACCTTATATCCATCCCCATCTGCTCCAGTTTACTGATTAGGGTTCCATGTGGTATCCTGTCAAAGGCCTTGGCAAGGTCCAGTCGAATCACTGTAAATCCATTACCCTTATCCAGTTCAGCCGTCACCGTGTTATAAAACATGAGCAAGTTACTGAGGCATGATCTACCCTTCACAAAACCATGTTGTCCCCCACAGAGTATCCCATTTTCATCTATCCAATCCTGTATTCTTCACGTGACTAATTTCTCCAAGACCTTGACAATGATTCCTGATATGCTAATCGGTCAGTAATTTACAATAGCAGTCTTGGAACCTCCTTTATGCAGTGGAACTATTTTCCCCTCTTTCCACCCCCTCAGGACTAACCCAGACCCGAGACTCAAATTAAATATAATGGTCAAGAGTACTGACAATTCTTTAGCTGCTTCACGTATGACACGAGGTGGTATACGATCCAATCCCACAGATGTATTGACATTGAGGTCAATGTCTCATTGTCATTGTCAATGTCACTACTCACCTCCACTTCATTCACCACAATTCCCATATAATCTATTGGTTCATTCGTTTCTGCAATGTCACCACCTGGATGATATTATTCTTGCAAAGTGCTCGCTCGGTAATTCAACTATATCAACTGATTCGGTTACCTCCCTACCATCGGCATTCTTTAAAATCATTCTGCCATATAAATTTTTTCTTTTACTTGCAACATATCGAAAAAACTGTTTTTCGATATGTTGCAAGTAAAAGAAAATTTAACCCATTTAACCCCTACTTGATTTATTATTCGGACTCTAGGTATACAGCCAGCCATTGCTTCATGCAAACACTTCTTAACTGCCTCCCATGCACTATCAACTTCTAGCCCTTGCAGTTGTACATGCCATTGCACTGAACCAATCAAACTCCTAAGCTTGTCATACTTACTTCATGTTCTTCATGTAAAGTGCTGATAGAGTTCTTGATAGAGAAAGCATCATGAGTTCTTCATGTAAAGTGCTGATAGAGCTGTTTAACTGAGTAAGCTCTATGCAAGCAGCGGCTATAGGAGTGCTAAACTTGCCTGTCAGTAAATTCGATGTGCCTTTGCCAAATTTGACTTTTTCTTTAAATCTGAGAAAAGTAGGAATAATATTGCTGTCACAGCATTGTTTTAGGAAGACTAACCTGTTCAATTTTCTGGCCAGTTTCAGTTTCAACTTACCAAACTGTCATGCTTTGTATACAACAACAACATCTTTGTGGAGAATCATCAATCTAATAGATAAGCTTAGGTGTTGAATATTATTCATAACTTACTTTAATAGTAATTAAGGGGATACAAATCCCTTGTTGTTCAACTGCCAGTAAGCAAACTTACTTTTTTGCTTATTGGCAGTTGAACAACAAGGGATTTGTATCCCCATAATTATTATTAAGGATGCCAGAAAAATAGCCGTTTGGCTTTCAATTTACTTTAATAGTATTAACAACATCAAACGATCTATTTCATAAAAAAAATGATGTTTATTAACTGGCTTATATTTCGCTGAAATTCAAATCAATATCTTCAGCGACAAAGTAGTATGTTATAGCTTATACTTGACAATGCATTAATTTGCCAAAAGTTTGAGAGATTTATCTTAAGATCAATTCCTGCATGCTGTAATACTTTTTTTTTTTTACAATAGAGGGTGCCAAATTAGGACTGTAGATCTTTTATCCATTACAGTTTGAATTGTTTCACTTATTCATTGTTGCAAAGAACTATAACATGCTGCTTTGTGCTCTGAAGATGCTGATTTGAAATTCGGTGAAATATAAGCCAATTAATAAACATCCTTTTTTTAAATAAAATAGTTCATTTGGTGTTGTTACCAATGCGTTAAAAGAAGTTATGAATAATGTTCACCACCTAAGCCTATTAGATTGTTTTCTGTGTGTTTTATGTGTATTATTACAATTTTAATATTGCATTCCTGAAGATGTCTCTGTGACAGAGATGAAATATCAGAATGATTAAACAACGCTGTTTAATTATTTCTCTTTGTGCTGTACCATTAAATTTTCTTATTATGCTGATCAGTTGATGCAATGGAAGTATTGTACTTCACCCTCTTTCCACCCTACCAACCCAGAGCTAAGACTTAAACATGTAGTCAAAGGCACTGCCAATTCCCTAGCACTTCCTTGTAAAACTCAAACTGGTATACCATCTAATCCTGTAGCCGTATTCACATCAAGATTCTGTAATATCCTATGTGCCTGCAGTTCACTATCTCTATTTCCATATAAGCCCCCCCCCCCCTTGTTACTGCAATAATACTCTCTACCTGGATGATATACTCTTGCAACGTGTGTTCACTTAGTAATTCATATATTTTGTCTGATTCAGTTACCTCCCTACCATCAATATGCAGTCAAAATTATTCTTCTATAAACTTTCTTCCTTTTACTCACAACATACAAACTCTTTGGGATTATCTTTGGCCCACATTGCTAATTTCCTCTCATACTATGATTTTGCCTTTCTTACCACACTGGTCACACTTCTGACCAGTGCTTTGTACTTATGTGCCTGCTGGTCACCTTTCTCTCTGAATTTCCTCTGCAGATTTTTCTTTCTTTCTTTCTTTCTTTCTTTTTTTCCTAGCTCCTGCTTAATGATGCCATTTAACTCCCACACTCTAAGTAATGCAGTCTGCTATTGCTTCCCTGAAATTTGGGATTTAACTTGTTATTGTAATGTCGTTTTTTTCTATTAATTTCTATTGTAATACTCCAATCACTTCCTTAATAAACTAATTTAATTTCCTTCTAAATATCAAGATTTTTATCTTACTTCAAAACTCCAATCAAATTCTTATCAGCTGCGCTCCTTCTATGATTTTCCATAGCCTATCCTAGAATTAGAATCGTGTGCAAAACTCAAACAAAGAGAATGCCTCAAGCTAGAGCCAATTTCTCCCTGATTGAAAATCTGGTATCAAATCCTTTTCGGAATTAAGAGAATTTATTTGTTTAGCTGCGCCATCTTAGTTCCTATACAAGATAGAATTTCTTGTCAGAGATATGATTCACAAATTATTACGATTTCCAAAACTATCAGAATTACTCAAGCCCTTACTAATTTACTCTTAACTGCAGTCATAACCGTTTCCTATCTTAAACTCCCGCACTTCTTACATATACAGGTTCTATAATTAAAGCAGGTGGTGCATTGACTTAAATGATCAGACATGTATTTTGGGTTAAAAGACAAAGAAATTTATTCATACTAAATACAATACATGTTAAACAAAACTTATACTAGTTGAAAGGTCCTTAAAATTAAATAAGCTAAACTAACACACACGATAAGGTTCACAATGAGTATTTCTCATCAGATGATATATATAACAAAATTTCAACCTGCCCATATCCCAATTACTTAATATAAATAAGTAGATTTAGTCTCACTTCCTCCTTATTTAACTTCAATACAATGTGACATAAAATTAACAATAATGCTTGAAACTTTACACTTCTAATACTAAAGATTTTTGTTAAAGGAATAGGTGCTAAAGTCCTAAATTCTGCTTTAACGAGTCCAATTTACAAATTTTACACACAATTGCTCACCCTGGCTTCAAGATATTATACAATAAGACATAAACTCTACTTTACCAGCCTGACGAATTCAATTAGACGATATTTCTCATTCTGTTCCTTTAGACTTTCTTCTGATCGCTTCCTTGTCTTTCGATTCCTTGTTCCTTGTCTTGGCCAGTCGATAATTCTTTGGACACGTGCTTCTTTCTAACCTTATGCTCAGGAACCCATAAGACGGAAATGTGCGCTTGGTGCTACTCGAAACCTGTTCGTCTCGTCACATGGAATGCTATGCTTGGACAAGCCCGCTACTTAGCCACATCTTTGCCGCCAAAAGTCACTTACTTGTTCCTGTCACATCGAAGCAACCCCATGGAAAACCGCAGGGGACAGCCAACACTCAAAACTTGAACGAGTTGAAAAATAACCACCAAAAAGAAGCCCTGAACTAGCATCGCTAAAACTTTTATAGGCGCCATGTCTGTTCTCCCTAATACGTCATTGATTTTGACGCCACCCAAATTTTGCACATTGCACCTTCTCTTCTCATTGTGTCTTCGTGAGGTTAGTTTACATGTGCCTTCGGTTCGTATCCCAATTTGTCTGCAGTCATGTTATTAATCGGGTTATGCTAAACTTTGACCTTCTTGTTACAAAGTCGCCTTTACAATACCATATTTTCTTGTCGTTATTTAAGGACCATTTACAATCTTATACATAAAATTTTTACATGAAAAGACTATTAATATTATATGTACAAAGATTCAACTATTATCTATTTACAAGTAATTTTTTTTTTTTTTGAAAGATGTTGCATCTCAGTTAACTCTCGAATGAAACACTGAAAGACAATTTAAGTGTTCATTCCAGATTTAACATTATGTCTAAACACAGATGCTAGGAACATTAGTTGCTTTAGAGAATACATTGTTGCCTAAAATTATTGGTATTAGTGAAACCTGGCTCTCAGAGTCGGATGTAGTAACTGGAATTGAGTATAAAGGATATAATACTTTTAGGAATGACAAATGATAGGAGAGGAGGGGGGGGGAAGTACTGTTAATGATATCAGATGACTTTCTCTCCTAACAAAGAGAAACAATGAAAGCAATAATGGTAATAATATCCCATGTAGCAGTGAGTTTAAAGCTATCTGGTGTGAAGTGGAAGCTAACAAGATGAAATATATGGTGGGGTGTTGCTTCAAAGACAGTTCATTTGCTGGGGGGTGAAGAAATGCATGGCCAAATTATTCTGCTCGGTACCGAACGAGTAATTATTATGGGTGATATTTGTTGTTTAATTCATATATTAAATTGGAAAGGGCCTGACAGGAGATCTTGAATTGTTTGCTAATGATGCAAAGATGGGCATGGTAATTAAAGAAGATACTGATATGCAGCATTTATAGGGCGATTTGAATAGGCTGGAAGTGTGGACAAGTGATAATAGCTATCAATTCAATATTAGTAAGTGCAAAGTTATGCACTTTAGAGATGAAAAATCCAACAGTATGTTATATTGGTGGGATTATGCTTGGAGTAACTGACAAGGCTAGAGATCTTGAAGTTATGGTGGATAGAAGCTCAATGGTCATGTAGCAAAAATTGCAAATACAACTCAGAAGACAATTGCAATGTTAAAATGAACATTGACATATAAGGATATGGAAGTCATTTTGCTACTTTACATGGCCTTGATATGACTGCACCTGGACTTCTGTGCACAGATTTGGTCTCCTGTGTTCCAGAGATATAATAAAACTGTTGAAAGGCTGTAAAGAGGTACAAAGATGATATCAAGATTTTGAAATGTAGATTGAGGATAGATTGAAAGTATGTGGACTGCAGACAGTAGTAGATGGGAGAAAGAGGGAAGATATGATATAGGTCTATAAACTTTTGGGAGGGTGTTATAGGATATCGGTTGATAAAATGTTTCATTATATGGAAAGTGGGGGAGTGGACAAGAGGGTATCTGTGGAACTTAAATTTGCATACAGTTAAGAAATGGGTGAGATCTAGATTTTTCTCTCACAGAACTGTGAGTGAGTGAGTGGCATAGTTTGCCTATTGAAATATTGAATGCTAGTGTAAATGGATTTAAAACAAGGTATGACAGCTAGTGTGTGTGTGTTGATACATTGTTCCCTGATGAGTCTTTGACTTTCTGGAGGTCTAATAATAATAGTAACAATAATGTATCAACACACACACTAGCTGTCATACCTTCTTTTAAATCCATTTACACTAGCATTCAATATTTCAACAGGCAAAGAAGGTTTTTGTCCTTCCAGAGTGGGGAAATGCACCGTGTTATTCCTTTCAAGTTGCACTTTCCACAGCCTTAATTTATCTTCAAATGATTTCACGTTTGAAAACAGGGAACTAAGAAGCTGGTTGGGGCCCCCTGCAGCTTGACGTTCAGCTCTGAGAGGTACTTGGTAATGTCCACCATGAACACCAGATCACAGCCACTTGCTATCACTGAGTTCCCTGACAGGTTTTCCCTTCATCTCCATGAACTGCTTGACTTCATCCTGCAGTTCGTAAAACCTCATGAGCATGCTCCCGCGATTCAGCTACCGCACTTCACCGTGATAAACAAGATCACCGTACTCAGACTCAAGATCTTCACTAACTACTTAAACTGGCGGCTGTTAAACCCTCTGCTTTTGATAAAATTTATGCATGACACTACTGTTGACATCGCATTGTTGAGCCGCAATGACTGTGCACAGAGACTTTCTTTAGTGTATGATGCAGTGGCATATAATGAAATCACTTGGATCAAGATTGAGACGATTCAGTTCTTTCTTGACAAATGCAATTAACCCTTGTTGCAAGCCAACCATGGCTGGAGCTCCATCTGTAGTAAGGCCACTTAACTTTTCAAATGTTAGCTCAAGTTTTTTCATTGATAAAACAAGTCCTCACCTCTTGTAGTGCCATGCATGGCTTCCAGCGACAACAGCTCCTCTCGCGTGTCAAACTCTGCAGTTATCCCATGAATGAAAATGGCCAGTTGAGCAGTATTTGTTATGCCCATTTTCTCGTCACAAGCCAGAGAGAAAAATTGGAAATCTCCTACAGAATCCTTCAATGTTTTTTCAATATCTTGTGCTAAATCAGTAATCTGATCTGAGGTGGTTCTCCAAGACAAACTAACACTCTAAAACAATTTTACTTTGTCTGGTGCTAACAACTCCGAAGTAGCCATGATGCACTCTTTCACAAATTCTCCCTCTACATGAGGCCTCATCTTCTTTGCGATTAGCTCGCTCACTACATAACTCATCTGAATAACGTTGTCTCTCTTGCAACGAGGCCTAGTGAAAGCAGCTTGTTGCAATTCCAAACTCCACTGAAGAGTATTGTTTTTATCCAGATGCATTTGGCCTCACAGTTCATTGAGTTTAGCATGTTTTGAGCTGTAACGATGATCCAGATTGACTTTTTTCATTACTGCGAATACATCACCACAAACTAGGCACACAGGTTTGCCTTTGACTTCAACAAAAAAATAATCATTTGTCCATTTCTCTTGGAAAGATCGACACTCTGCATCAACTTTTCTTTTCTTTGCAGTCGCCATTTGTAGGATGTCACACCACTTAAGTTTTAATAACTATCCAGTGTGTGTGTGTGTGTGTGTGTTGCTAGCGACGCGATTATTTTGTTTTGATCGCTGTTCTAATCCTGCATCTTGGATTTGGAACATATCCAACATTCGTACCATCGACTCTCGAGGTCTTATATGTGTCTATCCTGTCATGTACTTGTATGTGTCCTGTTTATCCTGTACTGGATGTTCCTTACTTGTCCCTCAAAATTTACATCATTATTATGATTCACTTAATATAAATTTATGTTGCTATGGAAAAAAAAGCTCCTAGATTTATTAAATTTTGAGTTCTACCTGTGGTTGCCTTGGAAGGGACAGACTAAATGATTTTGCGGGCCTTACACAGCCCACGGGCCGGACGTTCCCCACCCCTGGCTTAAACAGAATAAGAGAGGACAGATTAGTAAAACAAGTGTTTGACATGTGGATGGAAGAAAAAGACCAGTATCAATCCACAGACCGAGATCTGTGGATCTGTACAGTTTGCAGTGTCTTAAAAAACAGAATGTGTAAGATTTAACAATATTGGAGAACAAATTAAAATGGGGAAAAAAAAATTGTTGATAGCAAACTAATAATGATGTAAACTTAATCATGTAGCACTGACACATGTTTAAGTACGTTCATATATATGTATTTCCCTTGAGGATTATTATTATTATTTTGCGAGTCTTTGGACTACCCTCCAGGGAGTCCAAAGCCTCATCGAGGGAAAGCGTGCCAACAACATTGAATGATTCCCTTCCAACTACTAACTTCATTCAAACTTGCTTAACTTTTTGCGAGAAATTAGTAGCAGAGGCTCTACCAATCGGCCAACCTTTGCTTATCAAAAATAAAACTTTTGATTTTTTTTTATGGCATAACATTTTATTAAGCATATTTCTTTTAAAAAATGCATTATGAAATATTTTATGTAAAATGAATAAAGCACTGTTTTTTTAATTCATAATAATAGTAAATGTTTTTAATAGATATGTGAGAAAAATTAATCACAAATTGTTATAATATTAGAAATATGATACATCGACAGTATTGCTACACTGTTTGCAAACTCACTCACTTTCTGAAAATGTTAACTGTGGGAATTGAACTCCAATAAGAAATGAATTTTGCTAGCAGTCAGCTTTCTCAAAATCCATATGGTTCTAATCTGTTGCAGAAAGTGCTTTATAAAGTTATTTAATTCATTGAAATTTATTATATATATGTATATAACTGACTATTTCTTTTAACATTACTGCTGTTTCATTTCTAAATTCTGAGCTGTGTGAAGGAGCATCCATAAATTCAGTGAATCATTTGAGTATAGTGACACTGTTAATGTACCCACATAGAGAAACTTCCTCACATATTTTTTTTTGTAACTAATACACAAATGTTACCAGTTACCACAAACAAGGAGGAAACAATGTCATCACAGTTGTGTGTTAGTAAAAGGATATAAATTAATCAGTAACCTAACCTTGAATTGATTGATAGTCAGTTTACTTGTGCATGTGTGTTTTTTTTCTTTAGCTAGCTGATAATTATGAAGTTTATAACCATATGAGTTTATAATTGTATGAATGCTGGTTTATAACCAGCATTCATGTCCTGAATGTTGAAGAAACTTCTGGATGATATGAATAAGAGTAAACAAACATTACTTTTTCAAGGAATATAATTAATTACCATTGTATTTTTATATGTATACATATATTATACTTTATATATATATTTTTTTATATATTTTAGATAATACCATGTATAGTTAAGAGAGATGGAAGCAAAAATGGAGCAGGAATACTTGGTAAGTTAACAAGCTTGAAGGTTAGTTTTTTTAGAATCAAAGAGCTGTGTTTTTATACATTTTTCCACTAATTGTTATCCATAAAAGGTTTATTATAGCAGTTAAGAAACAGAAATTTCATAATGATAACCAGTCAACTTCTATGTCAAGTCAAAAAAAAAAGCAATAAAATGAATTAAAATTAAAGAACATTCACTTTTAATATGATCCCATATTTAACATGCATCATCTATTGCAACTATTAAGCGTCTTCTACTTATATGTGAATACAAAAAAGAAAAACGTAAATTGCCATCTATGAATCAGCCACCAAGGCATCATACATTTTTATTTTTTTGCTCAGATAGTTGATGGTAGGCAGGTCAGTGAAAAAATTAAAAGGAATATATAAACAGTGACTGGGAGTAGGTGATCAGGAAGTGGGCATCCTCTTCTAGTTGTTGTATCCACAAATAATGATTCAGTAAGTTATTGTGATTATACATAAATGTGTTGAGTAATCAGCCACATATAAATTATGACTTTCACTGAGCTATTTTTACATAAAATTCATATAGAAAGGCATAAGTTTTATTGATGATTCATAATGTTTTACAGTATAAAAAAACACCAAGAAAGGAAAATATATGTGTGTGTTTATTAAGCCCACTAATATTTTGCTGGTTTTTAACCTGCATCATTAGAGCACAATTAACTGATAAGCACTCAGCACTAAACTACATAATTGAGGAAAAGAATGTAAATTGTAACTGACAACAGAACTAATGTCCTTACATGGTGCCCTCTATTGGTTGGATAACCATAAAATTAATTTAGAAGCAGTCAGGCAATCAGGTCTTAGAATGATAGTGCTCCCAGATTTTTTTTTTTTTTATGTTGCTCCCACCCATGAAAGGTTATTTGTAAACTTATAGTACTGTAGGTGGGCTAAGAATTTTATTTTTATATTTTTATCAATTTGTGTGTGTGTGTGTGTGTGTGTGTGTGTAACTTTTATTTTTTATGTAGTTACTGGATGTTTAATAGAGACATAATATTTTAAATAGCAGCTTCATACATGTAAGAGAAAATTAAATAGAACTTATTACTCCTATATACGAGGTCTGAAAAGTTCTCGACCTTAACCATAGATGGCAACACTATCATCATGATTTTTTTTTTCTAAGTTGGTTCATCTGTCATAAGTATCCATGTGAAATTGCAAGTCATTCTATCAAGTAGTTTGTTTATACAGCTGCCTGAAGCAAAAGTGTTGTCTTTATCCCTTGAAATATAGATAAAATTGAGTATCGTGCAGTTATAAAATTCTTTGTAAAAGAAGGTTTAACACAAAAAGAAATTCAATCAAAGTTCATAAAAGTTTATGGGCACTCTTCTCCTTTGTTTTTGACAATTAAGAAATGGGCTGCCGAGTTTAAATGTGTCTGTTCCAGCCTTGTGATCCACGTGAAAGACGTCCAAAAAGTGTAACAACATGAGAAATCATTGATCAAGTGCACGATATGGTATTAGATGACCAGCAAGTCAAAGTGCGTGAAATTGCTGAGACTCTAGGCATTTCAAAAGAATGTGTAGGATATATTTTGCATGAAGAATTGCAAATGAAAAAGCTTTGCACAAGATGGGTGTTGTGGTTGCTCACAGCAGATCAAAAACGCACTCACATGAAAATCTCTGAACAGTGCTTACAGCATTTTAACAAGAATAAAACTGATAAAAGATAAAAAATTCAGTGTTGAGATAAATGCTGCAAAGGAAGTAGTTCCCACATAGTTAAGTTTTATTTATTTGTATGGGATTTCACCTGTTCCTCCACCATCCCTTAGGACTAGTTGAGCCCTCCTAATGAGGGATTAAGTATGTATTTTATGACTGTCAATCCACTTGTGTTCACGGGCTGGTTTGCCTGTTCTGAGGGATGAAAATTCCTCGCATCATGGACAGGAATCGAACCCAGTTCTTTCCAAGGCTTCGTCTATACTGACTGAGCTACGGAGGCTCTCACATAGTAAGTGAAACTATAGAACTTTTTGCTGAATGCTCACATTGTTTTGTATAGTATTTATCATTCCTCAGAAATAAATTTAAAGTGAGCATCAGAGAGATTGAAAAATAATTTTCTTTGAGGTGTTATTGCATAATTCTTAAATTGGTCATATAATTATCTCTTGTATTTAATCAGAATTTACCCAGCTTATGAAAAACCCAAAGTGACTTGAAAAAAGGTACTATACTAGGTTTGATCTTTAGAGCAAGATTTTTAGATTATCTCATTTTAGCCTGCTGACAGTACTAAATATAATATACGTTTACAACCTTTTGTAGATGGCATTCACATTTAAAAAATAAAAGTGAATGCCACCCCCACAAATTAACATAAAAAAGTAGATACTTTTCTTTTCACACTATAATTGCATATATTATTACACATAATCATATAACCTTATATATTTGTTTATATTCATGCCTGATGCTTATCAAACCTTAAACAGTTGATTCAGGTTTTTTACATAACATAATGCATACTATGCCACTGTATTATGTTTAAGATGCTCATATTCCTAATAACCTTCCTTCTCTGTAATCATTCTCTATGTGGTTGCTGCACAAACAACAACAGTTTGAATTAGTATCTCAGTTTATTGTTTTTCTGCTTTAATCCATTTTAGTATCATCTAGGCCAGCCTGGCTGGCCGAGTGGTTAGCATATCCACTCCCCAGCCAAAAGGCTGTGGGTTCAATGGATGTTTGTGATTGTTTGTGGAAATACTAGTGGTTGTGGTCGGCGATAGATGGCATTGGTGTAGTTGCAGTCAGTTGGTGGATTGTGAGTGGTGGAGACAGAGTTGTAGAGTGGATGCCCTCCCTCAGTGAGTCTTTGGACTCCCTGGAGTTGACAAATAATAATAATAATAATAAAAATTATTTTCTTGTTAAATTCCCTTCGTCATTTTGGTTCTGATTATACAATGTTCACTATCATTTATATTTTAAAGGGGCTCATTTGGAAGGACCATTTATCAACAGAGAAAAAAAAGGTGCACATCCAGTACAGTATATTAGGAATCTGGACTCTGAATTTCAGGCTGTATTAGAAGTTTATGGAAATCTTGATAATGTTGCTCTAGTGACACTAGCTCCTGAACTTGATAGCAATGGGAAGGTCATTAGTGAGCTTGTAAAAAGAGGTGTTGCTGTATCTTTAGGTAATAATTTTTATTTTAGTTAGTTATGAATAATACATTTACATTATTATTATAATGATACTATTAACAATTAACATCTAATATGTGTAATTAATTGTTAATAGGCTTTTGTTATATAAAACCTTTATCTACTACCCCTGATGATATATGTC
This sequence comes from Typopeltis vanoorti, assembly GCF_054136105.1. Lineage (NCBI taxonomy): Eukaryota > Metazoa > Arthropoda > Arachnida > Uropygi > Thelyphonidae > Typopeltis > Typopeltis vanoorti. The sequence continues at coordinate 97,290,201 of NC_143554.1, forward strand.
TTACAATGCACAAAACTTGTCAGGTTTTAATTACTTATTTTTAATAAATTCCTTAATTATATTATAATACTCACAAATGCTTAGGATCCCTACACAATGCAATAAAAATCAAGGCTTAATTTTACATCAAGTATGGTCTACTTTCATCAACAATTTAACTGCCACAGACCTAGGATATAAGATGCGTGACACCACAGAATGTAATAGCAACAACTTGCTAATTGCTAGCAATTAGCAATTGCTGGTTCATACAATGACAAATTTATCATTTGTATTCTAGTTTATCAGTTATATTTAACAGTTGTGAAGTTATCAAAAACATCTAATATGTGTAATTAATTGTTAATAGGCTTTTGTTGCGTAAAACTTATGTGCCACTAACCCTGATGATGCAAGTCTTATGATGCATGAAACTTGTTGAGTTTCAATTATTTTTAACAAACTCCTTATTTATATTACAATTTATATTACTTCCCACAGAACTGCTTAACCACAGAAATCTACATGTACAACATGTGAGATTGTTAAATGGGTGTGTGGTTTGTAAATAGTATGGAGATTATTTGCAGAGAACTTTTGTTATCTTCTCTGTTTAATTTTGAATATAAGTGATGTGGATAGTTTTGCTGAGATCTTACAAGTTGGTTGCAGGGAGTGGGGGGAGGGTGACAGGATTGTAGGGATTGTAGTCATTGATTTAAAGGGAAAGTATTGCAGATTATTTATTTTCCTCTGGTGTTGTTTATACTGAGAAATTTATTATTTTGTTAATTTATGCAGCAAAAATTACAAGCATCATTTATATGTGAAGTCTATTTTTGCCATTCATGCACCATGACATGAGAAGGAATTTCATGGTGCAAACTTTGCTTGCTGTTACTTGTTATAAATATATTTTATTCTTTCTTAAAGGTTTCATAAATCACTAATTTTTTTCTGTTATTTGCAGAATTGAAAGATATGTGATGTTTCTTATCCAAACTTTCATTTCCTGCTTTGTCATATAATTAATCATATAATTAGTCAACCTAATTAATGGTAAATTTACATTTACCATTAATTAGGTTGATTTTTTTCCCAGATATTTCATTGGTATTCAGAATGCATTTATGCATTCTGAATACCAATAAAAATGCTTGTAGAAAGGGCATATTGCAGAAAGAGCATTCGTGAGAAAGTATTTTAGAGAGAGAGAGAGAGAAAGGGATTATCTGTTAGGTGGAGTGTTCACTTTGATTTTGTGACTTATAAAATGTAATAATGCCAGGATATTGTTAAAATTAAGAGAGAGAGAGAGAGAAAAGTGGGATTCTTTTTGTTTCAGGTAATAAGACAGCACTGTTTTGGCAACATTGAAATTCACTAGATTATCTTCCCCACTAGAGAATGATGAGGTGATCTGTTTAAGACATTGGTTATGGAAAAATCATGAAGCTCGAATCTTTTGAATACTACAAGGTTTCTTGAATGAGGAAAGGAATGTAGAGTACCCTCTCTTTAGTAAAACTATGGATACTTTGCTGAATCTGAGGTAAAAGAGAAAGGGTCAGTTTTGGATTTAAGGAAGAACGTGGATAAAAGTACAGACTTCTGGGGTACTCCAGCATTGACATTTGTGACAGTGCCAAATTATTATTATTATTATTCACATCACGTATACAAATTATGCATATTATACTATTCAACTTGTATAATTATGACAATATTTCACAATACAATTCAATGAACAGTACAATGTTACAAAATAAAATTCAAGTATTACTATCATATTCTGTTGGTACTAACACTTATTATGGCTATTATTTTATTAGTTAATAAAAAGTTTTCTCATATATGCAATTAGAATATAATATATTTCGAATGGTTTCAAAGTTATGATAAGTAATTGGTTTAGAGTAATGTAAGTTAGTTAATGCAAATATGTGTAACCAAGGGCCATAGCCATACTGATTACTAGAAAAGTAATTAGCTTAAAACAGACACTGAGAGTCTGGGGACCGCTCCCTTACCAGTTATAATAATGTACATGTTGATATTTTAATTCCTAATTGAATGAACCAATTTGTAAATCAATACCTTAATTGGTTATGATATATGAGTTATAATGATCTCTTATCATCATCATCATGAATCATGGGCTCACTGCCCGTTGATGTCTGATGCCTGTTTCACTATCTTCTTCCAACTTTCTTTGTCCAGTGCACAGTGTCGCAGTTTTTGTACACCCATTCCACACCAGTCTTTTATATCATCTATCCATTCTCTGTATGGTCTACCTCTTCTGTTTAAACCATCCAAAATACCAAACATAAATGTTTTTATCTTCCGGTCCTCACTCATTCTACAGATGTGTCCAAATAATTGCAGCTTCCTTTTTATAATCTTCTGCATTAGATTCTGTTTTGGTTGTATCTTCTGATAGAGCTCTTCATTGGTGATTTTCTGTACCCATCCTATTCTTAGAATCTTCCTGTAACAAGTTCTTTCAAATGACAAAATTCTTTTTCTTGATTCCTTATTTATTACCCACGTTTCAGATCCGTACAGTACACTGCTGAAGATGCATGTTTCCAATACTCTTAGTTTTGTTAGCAGACTGATCACTTTACTTTTCCAGATGTTATCCATGGCCTTCAGATTTGTTCTTCCCTTTGCAATCCTGATCTTTATTTCTTTTTTACAGTCCAAGTCATATGTCAGTTTACTTCCCAAATATGTGAATTGTTCTACATTTTCTATATCAGTTCCATCCACTTGTATCTTTTGTTTCATGTTCTTCTCACCAAATACCATTGTCTTTGTTTTTTCAAAGTTCATAACAAGTCCAAATCTCTTCCCTTCCTCATTTAACAATTTCAGTGTTTTTTGTAGTTCTCTTTCATCTTCTTCAATAATAACAATGTCATCTGCAAATCTCAGATTGTTAATTCTCATTCCGTGTACAGATATTCCTTTGGCATCTTCTTTCATTTTATCCATTGCTCTTTCTAAATGTGCAATGAAAATGCTTGGTGATATTGGGTCTCCCTGTCTAGTACCTCTGCTTGTTTTAAACCATTTCCCCAAATCATCATCTATTCTAATTGCTGCAACTGAATTCTGGCAAACATCTTTTAATATAGCTATTAGTTTTTTATCAATTCCATAGGATTCCAGAACTGCTAATGTCACTTTCTGGTCAATACTGTCAAATGCTTTCTGAAAGTCAACAAAGCAAGTATATATGTTTTTGTTTTTTCTCCTAGCTTTCTCTGCTATTAACCTCATTGTCAAAATCTGTTGAATTGTAGTTCTATCCTTCCTAAGTCCTACTTGCTTGTCTGCAAGGTATGCTTCTCAATCTTGTGTTCTCAATCTTTCTGTCAATATTATCATCATCACTTTACCGAAGTGACTTATCAAGGCAATTGTTCTATAATTTTTATATTCTAGCTTATTTCCTTTCTTGTATAATGTTACTAATATTGATTTCACCCACTCCTCTGGCATTTTCCCTTCTTTCCATACCATATTTCATAGTTGGTGCATTTTTTTGTAACCATACTTTCACCACCATATTTAATCATTTCTCCAGTAATGTTATCGTTACCAGGACTCTTGTTGTGTTTTAGCCATCCTATTGCTTTTTCTACCTCTCCTCTTAAAATGTCCATATCATGCTCATTACCTGGTGGTGATATCTGCTTCAATTCTTCAGTGAGTTTCCCAATGCTATCTGAATCTAGTTTTTCTTCATATAACTCACTACAGTATCTTGTCCACTGCTGTACAGTTTTTTCTTTATTCATCAATACTTTGCCCTTTTCATCTTTAATTGTGGTCTGTTTTGGTTGCCATTTTCTATTAATGGTTCTGATCATTTTGTATACCTCCCTTGTTTTATGCTCTCCATAGTACTGTTCTATATTTTTGCATTGGGCTTCTAACCATTTCATTTTATCCATTCTGACTGCTTTTTTCACCTCATTACACTTTCTTCTATATTGCTCTTCTATTTGTTCTGATGTATCCCTTCTTATCTTCAACATTCTTTTCTTCTGTACTAACTTCAGTGTTTCTTGTGTAATCCATTTCTTCTTGATTTTCTCTTCTTCTGGTACTGTTTCTTCAACTGCATCTTCTATCGCCTTCATTACTCTTTTCACTCTTAAATTCGAGTTTTTTTCTTTTATACTATATATTTAAATCTCTTATACTATACGTTTAAAATAATTGTCAACATTCTTTAATCCCATAAAGTAGTTTCTCAATCCTTTTCTGAATACATATTCTGAGGTTATAGATTTAATTTCATTCGGAAGTTTATTATAGCTGCTCGTCGCAATGTACTTGAAAGATTTATGGAAAATTTCTTTGTTAGCCTTAGGTACTTCCAACCTTAGGTACTTCGACTGCAGTGCAATCCATAGTCTACATTATATACCAAGAAACTTTCAGTGTTTCTTTTTACATATAACAGACAACCATAGAGATATTGTTTCTGAAATGGTAGAATATTATGAACGATATACAGATCATTAGTTGAATGTGCAAAGTCGGTAGTAGTTATGGCTCTAATTATTCTGTTTTGTATTCTTATTAATGGAAGCAGATTGTTATAATAGTCTTCTCCCCAACAGGTAATGTTATATGAAGTGAAGAATTTACCCAGGAATAGTATAAACATCTTAAGAATGCTGCATTTACAAATTTTTTAACATAATATATTCTGTTAATTATGAACCTAAACTTATTTGTTAAGAAAGTGGTGTGGGAGTTCCACTTCAAATTGCTATCGATATGGAGGCCCAAATACTTGACAGTTTTTGTTTTTTTGATTAAGCTACATTTACAATTTAGTTTCATGCCATTTTATAGTTATACTGTGATCTAATTTGTCTGTTAATGTAAAGTACATATATCTCATTTTGTCGGTATTAATGTTAAATCCGTTGTTGCTAAACCATATACTTAGTTTTAACATACATACATACATCTTCAAGGCCCACTCTTCCTAATTGGGTTGTGGGGGCAACAGCTGCAAGAGGAACTTCCAATGGTCACGATCCTCTGCCACCAAGCTCAGGTGTTCTGGTGGGATTCCCAAACGTGTCCACCCAAGGTTTTGGATATAATCTATCCAGCGAGTCCTTGGCCTTCCACGTGGCCTCCCACCCTCTGGCTTGGCAAAGAGGGCCTGCTGAGGGAGCCTCTCTTGTGGCATTCTGACCAGGTGCCCATACCAGCATAACTGTGATCTCTCAACACGGAGAAGCAGCGGTTGAGTATTGAGGGTTTCCCGAATTGCAGAGCTTCTGACTCTGTCGAGTTTTGTCAGCCCTGCAACCCCTCGAAGGAACCTCATTTTAGCCGTTTCGATTCGTGTCCGCATTCTTTCGGTCATTACCCAACTCTCATGACCATAGGTGAGGATGGGGACATAGACTGTATTGAAGACAGCCAGCTTTGCCTTCTGGCTTAACTCCCGCTTCAATACTACCGAACGGCCAAGCTCCCGCAATATTGAGCTTGCTAAGCCAATTCGAGTATCTAGCTCTATGTCCCATTTTCCATCATTCGTGAATATGGACCCAAGGTATTTAAACTTCTCCACCTATCTCATTGGGACTCCACTTACATGTAGAGTGCACTGGGATGGTTGTCTTGAGACCACAAATGTTTCAGTTTTGGCCACACTGATCTTCATCCCAGCATCTGCACAAACAGCTACAAACCTATCCAGGGTCCGCTGGAGGTCATGTGTGGAAGAGCTAAGCAGAACTAGATCATCTGCAAAAAGCAGACGTCCAATGAGTGTGTCAGAATTTTCCAATTCTGACACACTCATTGCCTCGGCTGTGCCTATCAATCCAGTCTATAAATATTATGAAAAGGAGGGGTGACAGAACACACTCTTGGCAGAGGCCAACAGAGACTGTGAAAGGTTCAGACTTTGTGCTGTTTACCCTGACACAAAACTCTGGGCATTCATACAGGGACTTGATGGCAGCTAATAGTTGACCATCCACTCCATACTCCTGTACTACTTGCCAAAGCTTATCCCGAGGAACCCGGTCATATGCCTTCTCCAAGTCCACAAAACATATGTTGACATTCTTGGCATATTCCCAAGATTTCTCAAAGACTTGCCTTAAAGTGAAGATTTGGTCAGTTGTGCTTCTACCAGGACGAAAGCCACATTGTTCTTCCTGGAACTTTGACTCAACTATTCTCCTGCACCGTCTTTCCAAGCACTTAGCATACACTTTCCCAGGCAGGCTGAGCAGAGAGAGAGAGAGATGCCACGATAGTTACTGCAATCCTTCTGGTCTCCTTTCTTAAAGAGTGGTATTATTATGCCTGTCTGCCATTGCTTTGGTGCTCTCCCAGATATCCAAGCAGCCTGACACACTCGAGTCAGCCAGAGAACACCGTCTTGATTTAAGGCTTTTAGCATTTCGGGGCCGAATTTCATCATCGCCAGCAGCCTTGCCTGATTTTAGCGATTTTATTGCTAAATGGACCTCTTCTGCTGTGAGACTTAGTTTTAACATATCACTATTAATCCGATTTGTTTGATTTTCAAGGATTGTTTCAGTGTATACTAAAGCCGTATCATCAGCAAAGGATATCATTTTGCCAAAAAGTTTGTATTTACATAGATCATTATTATATATTATGAATAGGATGGGTCCTTGTACCGACCCTTGTGGGACTCCGTATTTTATTATGTTTGTTGTGCTTTTAAATATATCATAGCTGGTATATTGTTTTCTATTATTCAGATAGGATCTGAACAGTCATTAGTAATTCCCCTAATGCCGTATTTGGACATTTTTAATAGCAATAGATCATGATGAACACAGTCGAACGCTTTAGATATATCAAGAAAAACAGCTGTCGTGTGCATTCCTTTATTTATTCCACCATAGACCTTTTTCAGTATTGCTTCCGATCTGAACCCATATTGATTAGTAGCATAAAAGGATATTGTATTTAAATAGCTATTTAAGCATTTTTTTATCAGAATTTCAATAACCTTTGAGATTGTGGATAGTATAGATATTGGTCTGTAATTTTTGTTTTGATTTCATTTCTGTTTCCTCCTTTAAATAATGGTACAACTGAAGCAGTCTTTAGGTGTTCTATAAATTTACCATGTTCGAAGGATTTATTAATGATATTTGTAAAGAATTGTAATTTATGCCTAATGATAATGTTTAACTTTTTAACATTTATGTTGTCACATCCCACTTTTTTCCCTCTTTTTGATCCGATTACTACACTCTTCACCTCATCTTCATTTACTGCATGTAGATACATAGAATTCTTAATCCACTGAAGGTGTCTGACATACTTTGCCCTTTCTGCAGGGTCGAAAACACAACTGCCATAGTTGGTAAGGTGGTTGTTCATTTTGTTAAGTATATCAGTGATGTCATTGCCCTCTGGAAATTCTCGCGTTTTCTGTTTTGTGTTACCTATTATCATATTGACCAACCTCCATTCTTTACTTTTATCATTACAAAAAGAAAGAAATTTCGATAGCAGGGAATGTTCTTTTGCCTGTTTTATTTTGACAGTGCCATATTCCAGAGAGGAATTTGGCACTGTCACAAAAGTCAGGGGGAGACTATAAGATGGTGGTTTGGTTGAAGACCTCAATGCCAGGCATGATGAAATGCCTTGGAAATATCAAGGACAGCCATGTGAGTTTCTCTAAATTTTTTCCTTGGCTTCTATCTATAGGTGGGTAAGGTTAGTGTGGAGACCTACTGTAGAGGCGAGAATGGTGGAATCCATATTGTTGACTGCTAATTAACTGATGGCTTCCCAAATAGTGAGGAAGCTTGTTGATGTCTTTTCCATCGCATTTAAGAGAATTGAAGTGAAGGCAATGAAGCTATAGTTTGATGAAAGGATTGCCAGATATTTCAACCAGAAATTTACATTTAATCATCAGTGGCAGGAAGGCTAATAAGTACAAGGTGAAACATTAACAATTGATTATTTAAGAAAACAGTATGAACTGCATGATGGTATAAAAGGAAAACAATGCTATACTTATCCATATTGTGTTGTTCCTTTTATACCATCACATGGCTTGTAATGTTTTTTAAATAACCCTATAAGATAGTAAATACAAGATAGAATTAATTAATAACTTGTATTTATTAGCCTTCCTGCCACCGAAGATGAAATGTAAATTTCAGGATGAAATATTTGGCAATTAAAGTTTATTACTTTGTTTCATTATCCTTGCAAGCATCTCTGTAACATCAACAGTAGTTTGATAGCTACACGTGGAAGTGACATTTCATTACATACAACATTGTTGTCTCTGATTTAGCTGCTTGCTGCCAATTAAATGAAGGCAAAAGTATTTTTTTAAATTGATTATTTATACAGTTGTACTTGAATTAATTTATGTTTAGAAGAAACATGGAAATTCCAGCAAGACTAATACTATACTTGTTAGCCAATAACAGATATCAATTTACAATGTTATAGATACATAAAATAATTATAACGATAGATGCATAATTCTTAAAACCAGTGGTAAGTTTTTTTTTTTTTTTACAACCATTATAAAACAAAGTTCTTGCTGGGGGAAAGAACTTATAGTCCTCTCATGCAAGAATGCACCTACAGTTTTTTTTTTTAAATTTTTAGAGTACTTTCATAATCCATATTGTAAGAAGAAGAGTGATATAATCTTAATTTGTTTTATAATAAACTAAACATATGATTTTTAATTTCTTCTAGGCCATTCTATGGGAAATCTGTTAGAAGGAGAAGCTGCAATGAAAAAAGGAGCCTCTTTCATCACACACCTCTTCAATGCCATGTTGCCAGTAAGTTACACATGAGTCTAATTAAATAGAAAAATAGTAAAGAAGCTCTTGAGAACTTGAAATTGTTTGACCACTGCATAATTTGCCCCCCCTCCCCCCAGGACTTTTAGTGTTATATTATATTTTACAGTTAAAAATTCAGCTATCTTTAAATTTCCTTTTGGAAAGAAAATCAAACAGGTTTTCAGTTTCTTTACTTATGGAAGATGAAGCGATTAACCTGTCTTTGGTACAGTGTTTGTTATTTTATGAAAATTCCATAATATAAAGACTGATATTACTCATCTTCTCATCTTCAACAGTAGAACTACTCTATCACCATAAAGAAAAGACAGCAAGTTAGCCATTTCCATTCCTACAGCCAGAATGATTTTGAAGAGAATTTAGATATAATTTTGTTTTCCCAATAGATATAATTTCTTGTGCTTTCTTTGTCTGTTTGAAAAGAAAATTTGAGAAAACTCTTAACTTGCTACTACATTATTTGACCAAAAATATATGGATGCACACTCCTACCAACTCTTATGCTAATATGAAAGACATTAATATGGAGTTGGTTCACAAATTTTCTGCCCTAACAGCTTTCAACCTTATGGGAATGCTTTTGCCTAGATTTTGGTATGTTGCTGCAGTACATGCTTCCATTCCAAAAGAGCATTGGTAAGGTCATTCACCAATGTTGGACAATTTGGCACAGCCCACAATCAGCATTCTAATTCATGTGTTTGATGGAATTGATATCAGGGCTCTGTGCAAGCCATTCAAGTTCTTCAATATCCATCTTATCAAACATTCCTGCATTGACCTCACTTTGTGCATAGAGGCATTGTCATGTTGATACAGGACAGGGCCTTCACTGAACTTTGTCAAAAGTTCAGTGAAGCACAGAATTGTCTAGAATGTCATTATAGGCACAGCATTATGATTCCCCATTACTAGAACTAGAGTGGCCCAGCATAGACTATGAAAAAAAAAAAAAGTCACAAAACACAATGCCATCTCCATCCAACTTTATAGTTGGCACAACACATTTGGGCAACTAGCATTCTCCTGGCAATGCCAAATCCAGACTCCTCTAGGGAACTCATTTCTACTGCAGTGACAGTGAGCTTTGTACTACTTCATCTGATTCTTGGTGTTGTCCTTGCTGATGTGAGGCTTGTGTATAGCTGTGCAGTCATGGAAACTTATGTTCTTCAGCTCCTGATGAACAGTTGTGGTGGGCAGTCAATCAAAGGCCGTGTTTTTTTGCTTGCTTCAATACTCAGCAGTCCTGCTCTGTGATTTTATGCAACCTACCAGGTCACGATTTTGCTGTTGTTGCTTTTAGGCATTTCAACTTCACAATTATATCACTTACAATTGATTGGCATCCTATGATAGTGCTGTGTTGAAAGTCACTGATCTCTTCAGTACAGTCCATTTTACCATTATTGTTTGTCTGTGAAGACTGTGACACTCTATATGCTTCCTTTTATACCTGTATAGCAATATCCATTACTCTGAAGGGTTGTCGAGAGATATTTTTGATCAGATAGCATAATATGAATGGAAAATACATTTCACAAGCATTCAGATAAATTCTTCTACTCTGCACTCTAGTATTAACCAGAACAGTAGTCTTCTATTCTTCTGGTTAATACTGTTCTACATGAGGATATTTTAATATATAGTCAATCTTCGATATACAAGGGGGTTTTGTTCTGATAATCCAATCGTAAGTCAGAAAGGATATCATTCAGATATTGCTACATCGACCATCAGATACGTTAACTATTAACATGCCAGAAAGCTAAAATGTTTGTGTGTTTTGTTACACTTCTGATTTTCCTCTTTGTTTATAGTGAAATAATACAATACACAAATTACAACATAAAATTTCTGTACAGTGCACTTATGTGCTTACAGTGAAATAATCAGCTGACAATACAGTGGATTCTTGTTAATTGGACCATATTGGAATAGCATAATAGCTCCAATTAAACAAAGTTGCATGTCAAGAGTTAATTAAATTAGCGTTAATTAAAGTAAAATATTTGCCATAAAAATAATTTCATTTATGTATGTTTTAAATATGCATGGAGTTCTTAGCAACATAGGGATGGATCAAGCATAGTCTCTTGTTTTTATTGACCATAATTAAACAGAATCAGTGCAGGTATCTTCTGCAGATGTGATATTGCCTTCTTGCTTGAAATAGTCAGAATCCAGTAATAAATTTTCTACTGTCTGGCAGTCACTTATTCAAGCTCAGGAGTGTCATCCTCATCACTTTCTTTTTCTTCTAATGTCCTCTGATGTTTTGCTTCAATTTTCTTCTCGAAATCTTCATTGTCATTATAATATTGAAGATGACCATCAATAGATGCAAACACTTCATAGTTTTTGATTTGGTTCACATCTATAGGACATAATTTTCAGTATTGCCCATATTTGGCATATTCATGATGCAGTGATTGTTTTGCTTACTGTGGTGAGCAAAACAGTTTTGGATGCTCTTGTTGTTTATTCCTTACTAACTATTGGCCATAAACTATATTGCATATAAAAGATCAACTTTTGTGCTGACCTTCTTGGCAGTTGTCGAGACCCAGTAAAATTTTCTTAATTTTTGTTGTAATTCTTGTCCAAACTCATAACCCAGTTCTTAAATTTAGATATCATCCATGCATTTTTGTTTGCATGGTACTAAACTAGTACCTTCAGATTTGTCCCAATAAAATGGATCTACTGGATCAAGAGATTCTTCAAAAATGCATGGTACAAAAATGTGTGGATGATATCTGAATTTTTTATAAATTGGCTTATGAGTTTGGACATGGAATTATAATGAAGACTCTCCATTCTAATCTCTTTAAGCATTGAAGTCTGCCCTTTTTCCAATAACTAACAGCTTTTGTTTACTAGTTCCTAACATATTTCAACAGCATAACACTGTTACATGATCTATTGATTTCATTGATCCAAATAGTGTAACGAACCATCAATCTTATTGGGACAAATCTGTTCCTCCAGATTTGTACCAATAAAATGACTTCTCCAATTAACTGGAATCTACTGGATCAAGAGATTCTTCAAAGCTGCTGCTTTATTAATTGGATGATTCACTAGATTAGGTAGGGGAGACTAGGTCATCAAGAACAAATTCTTCGAATTCAGGAAATTCAACAGAACATTCTGATGGTTCACCAGATGCATAACTTGTGGAAGGTCTAGTCTCATAATTTGTGTGTGTGTGGGGGGGATGAGGTAACTGACAGTAGTAGTAGGCCTTCTTTAAAAATTTGAACACAATGTCCAACTTTCTGCACAATTTGCCTTTTTCTTTTCTGCATTAATTTCTCTGCAGTGTAACCAATTGCAGCTTGTATCATTTTGTCTGTTTTGCAAAATCTCTCCATATTAGGGCATCATTTTCTTATTTGTCTTTATTAACAGAGACAAATCCTGCCAATTTTTTCACTGTAAACTTTTTTTGGAGGTTCAGTTTTCTTCTTCTACAACTTTCTATTCTTCTAGCTTTTTAGGGTCTTCATTTGCTAGCTCTTCTTCCACATCTTCCACCAACTGTTCTTCATTGTCAACCATCAAGTCTTCAACTATCAGCATTATCTTTTCACCAGTTGCTTGTAAGGTTTTTTTACATCAAATCCAGTGAATGTAGAAACATATTTTCAGCAACTTTTTCTAAACACCATTCATACACTTGCTTTCATCTCAATAACTGGTACCAGGTAATGAATGTTAATGGGATGGCTTTCGTAAATATGAGCAGTTGTAAGTTGCATACATTGTGAGTCAAGGACTGGCTGTATTTTAATTTTTGATCAGAGTTAATAACAGATACATTTAGCAAATATGACACCATGGTCAAGTATATTTTGTTTTAGTGAATAAGTCAACTTACCATTAATTGCAGTTCCATCACAGGGATCCTGGCCTGGTAGGTTTGTTGACTACAGAAAAGTTGCCACCTGAAAAGACAGTTTATTATGGAATCATAGCCGATGGTATTCATACCCATCCTGCAGCATTAAGAATTGCCTACAGAGCCAATCCCAAAGGTCTGCAATTTCTTAGTTAATGTATTTTTTCATAAACATTTTATATGTTGGAAAATATTTCTGCTTACATAATTCAATGAAAAAAAAAAAAAAAAATATATATATATATATATATATATATATATTATTGGCATAAACTTTTTGGCCTAGTATCAAGGGCATTTCCAGTATGACTTTCAAATTAAACAACCCAAGAAAACAAACTGTTTGATTCAACAATGAAATGCTCAAACTACACGTACATAATGTAGAGATTATTACTTTTAATGAGAACCTTAATTTTCTTCTAACAGATTTGGTGTCTGATGATAGTGTGTTCTTCAAGTCCTAAATTGTTCTGGCTCATGGAACTTACCATATTCTAAATGTTCATCACAGTGCATGGCCATAGATTTAGTTGTTTGGCCAAAATATGATAATCCACACTGGTAAGGAATTTAATATGCTTCGGGTGGGCCAAAAGCAAAAGCTTATATTTAGCTGAGCCTAGAACAGAAGCTCACTTTTCAACAAGAAACTTACAGAAGCTTCTTGTTGGTAGCATAGAAGGATACTAGTAGGCCAACAAATCTAAGTAGTTTAGCTATACCTTCTGAGGCACCTTTAGTACAAGGAATGGTGACACAATGGACCACCTATGTATCACTGTCACGATGAAAGGTAGATGACAGGAAAACTAATTATTGAGCCTACATGTTATCTTGTTGACATAAGATTGGGTAAAGCCATTAGTAAAGAAGGCAGAGTGGACTTGATATGATTTATTTCTTAAGAGAGTAGCTGTTGTGTCACCGTGACACTACATCATGTACATGCAGTTCACATGTTTCATTGTTGAATCTACTGGTTTTTGTTCTTGTTTAATTTGAAAGTCATATTAAAGATACCCTTGATACCAAGGGTAAAAATTTTATTCCAATAAAATATTATGTAAGTTAAATCTGTGTTATGTTTAACTAATTATCATGTCTCACATTCCACTTTGTCAAGTTAAATATGTACACTATCCTGCAAAAATACTATTGACAACTTCTTTTTTTCAAATACATACCAATGATACAGCATAGCAAGGTATTTTCAAACGAACTCTTACTTTTAGTTTTATTTTCAACAATGCCCAGATCTCTAGATGAGATAAGATGCCATTTCTCAGCATTGCTCTAACTCCAATGTCTTTTGGCATAAACATATTACAAATATCACCTCCTCAGCATCAAAAAATTTGTTTTCTTTTTTTTTTTTCTTTTCTCAAAACAGCTGCTAATTCTATGCAAATCAAATTCTTACAATCATTACATATTATTATCACATTTGGGATGGTATCCTTAGGAATACTGGATTCAGTACAGAAGACAGAAATTAGTTTGATTAATGATTCATTTTATTTCACTTTTTTTACACAGATGTTTAATTACTGCTATTTGCATTTTCTACAAACATTTTTTAACATTTATTTATTTATTTACAAGCATTTATTTAACACCTCTTCACTGATCAGCTCCAAACTCACAGTACATATTTTCTTCTTATTCATTTATTCTTTCTATTACTATCTTTTGGACCAGTCTTAAAGAATACAACACAGTTATTTAAATCCAATGCAGACAAGTTTTTTCTTTCTCCTAAATTTTGGTCCATACACAATGCTGTTGTACTATAGGTTGAAAAACCACTTGTGGATGGCATTACAATAAACAGTAAATAAAACTAAAAAATGAATGTACATATTGGAAGAATAACCTGGATTAATTTAGAATGTAGGAAAGTGTCAGATGCTTTAAAAATAGCTGTTAGGCAATCACTTTAGTAAGGTATACATCTCAGGTAGACCCATTCTGTTTGTGTATTGATGTGGAACTAGGTGAAAGGATAAAGGATGAGATGATGAGTTGGGGGATATTAAAGTTATTGCAAGAGCTTGATTACAACATAGTAGTAGGATTGTATGGGATACCTCGCTGATATCTCAATACAGTGAGATACCCAAAAATAATTGGAATCTGAACTTGGCACACGCACATTTTCTAGTTACAGATGATGATGATGCTAGGTATCGTGAGTGCAGTTTCCTGTGCCAATCTGGCAAGTGGTGTCATCCTCTGTGAACTGGTTTGTTGTTCTGGCTGCTTTTTTTTTTTTTTTTCTTAGAGTGCATGATGAAATTTCGTTTTCTTTTGGATAAAACTGCTGCTGAAACTGTTGTTATGCTTTGGCAATAAAAGGGTGGAACCAATACAGAGCAACCAATTATAGACCAATCAATATCTCTGGAACAGTCTTTAAGATGTTGGAGAGGCTTAATTAGGCTCCCTATCTCATTTGGGTAGTAGCGCCTTAATCCTTTATATTTGATGACATGGTTTTATTAAGGATATGTCTTGTTTTAGCAATTTGCTGTTATTTTATACTAATGCTTGCAGAATTGGATAAGGGGAATGGATATACAACAATACTTTTGGATTTTTCCAAGGCATTTAACAGGATTCCACACTGAAAGTTATTATACAAACTCAAAGAGATCCATATGCAAAATATGCTTGTGACATGGATAGGAGTGTGACTGACTGACAGGTATAAGAGGATGTATGGAGATAATAAGTCGCAGCAGGATTCTGTACTTGACATTGTTATTTAACTAGTATATTAAGTGTTATTGAGGTTGATCTCAATAGTTCTTTGCTGATGATGCAACATTAAGAAGGATGATAAGTCATCAGATTACTGCATTGTCGAAGAGAAAACTATATTTGCATTAATAATGAAGATATTCTTCCCCTGCACAGGAGAAAAATAACTGTGCTCAGTTATGGCCACCAGCGTTCAGAGGAGATGAGAAACAATTGAAAAGATCTGGCATGGATTAACCAAGATATCTGATTTATAGAATTATCCATATGGGGACATGTGATTTGATTTTAATGTTGAAAGTAATGCAGAATTCATATTTCCATATACAAGTAGCCAAAAGGTGTCAGGTTATTACTTATTATTAAAATACTCTGGATTAGAGATAGATGTTGAAAGTTTTTTCATTTGGTTATACTATAAATTAAAGATGACAAGAAATTGGCATCTTTAATTTATATCTATCTCTGATCCAGAATTTAGTAATAAGGTGGGAGAACTTTTGGCTACTTGTAAATGGAAATATGAATTCTGCATTACTTCAACATTAAAATCACTTCTGGGTCTGGGTAGTGGCCCTTCCCATAATACATGTTCTGTAAAGATATGTGCATTGCATTATGGGATACCAAGGCAATTGATGTGAAGTCGTTAGCCTCTATATACAAATATCCCAGTCGTGAAGTGACTTCACGCACAAACTTTGTTTGCTTACACTTGGATAAAGGATGAAACCAAGAATATAATTTCTTGGCATCTTTAATTTATAGTACAACCAAGTGAAAAAAACTTTCAACACCATTTTCTTTATACTGTCAAGGTAGCATCTATAATATTGGGGTTAAAGAGATGTTGGTCTGTTTCATAAGACTACTGCCATGTAGAAAGCTTTGCATTATCCAGGAGCAATGTGTATCTGTCATTGTTCATCTTCCAGGTGCTATAAACAAAGATTTTAG
Source organism: Typopeltis vanoorti (assembly GCF_054136105.1). Classification (NCBI taxonomy): domain Eukaryota; kingdom Metazoa; phylum Arthropoda; class Arachnida; order Uropygi; family Thelyphonidae; genus Typopeltis; species Typopeltis vanoorti. The sequence goes on from NC_143554.1 coordinate 97,306,683, forward strand.
TCTATAATGACCTGGAAAAATAGATGCTCCACATTATCATTACACCTCTACAACTAAATTTCATGTGTCCTTGAGATGCAGTCTTTTACCAGTATAGTAAACAGAAAGTCCATTGATATTCATCCTATGCTAACACATCTTTCAAAATCTGTCTTCTCCAGCCGTGGAAAGATTGATAAGAATATAAAAGATAAATATCAGAAAGTCAGCAAAATGTTATGGAAGCTATTGAAAAAGCTTAGGGGGAAAAATAAATCAAAAGATAAAGATATTCTAAATGTCTGCAGCAATTACTTTGAAATATTAATAAATCAAATAAGATTCATGACTTATTTTTCACAGTATTAACAACACCACAGACACTTTTATCAACAAAGATGTTTTATTAACGCTAATATTTCACAGATTTTCAACTCAGCATCATCAGAGCACAACACACATGTAAATGCGACAGTGAGTGAGTGAAACAATATAATTGCAAAAGACAAAAGATCTAAAGTCCTATTTTTGGCACCCTCTAACGGGAGAAAAAAATAAATAAAAAAAATAAACAGAAATAAACTGGCCCGGCATTTAGCTAAGTCGCTTGCCCCTCTTATGGGCAACTCCTCTACTTTTGTAAAAAATTCAATCCATTTCAAAACACTGGTTAAAAATCTAATCCTAAAAAATTCAGACATAATGGTTAGTTTCGATGTCACCTCCCTATTTACCAATGTACCACTTATAGACATTCTTGATTTAATCAAGTCTAAATTTCCCCCAGATATTTTTGAATTATTTCAATTTACCATGAATGCAGGTTTCTTTACATGGGGGGGGGGGAATTCTACAAACAGATTAATGGTACTGCTATGGGTTCCCCCCTCTCTCCCCCGTTAGCAAATTTTTACATGGAACACTTTGAAAACAAAGTACTTACCACAGCTACATACAAGCCACAAGTGTAGTTGCGCTATGTAGATGATGTGTTTGCCATCTGGCCCCATGGACAAGACACTTTAGATGCTTTTATCACCTACCTAAACAGCCAACACCCCAAAATTCACTTCACAGTAGAAAAAGAATCAAATAACTGTTTACCATTTCTTGACACATTAGTCACCCGCCTTTCAGATGGATCACTATCTTTTTCTATTTACAGAAAGCCTACACACACAGGAAGATACCTACATAAACAATCACATCATCATCCAGTCCAACAGTACGGCATTTTAAAAACACTTACACACAGAGCCAGAGCCATTTGTTCTAACGATACAGCTCTGACCACCGAACTCCAGTACCTGCGCCATACGTTCTTAGCCAACGGCTACAATCGCTACAAAATAGATAAAATACTACATAGGCCCATTACTCTGCCCTCCCCTAATACACAAGAATACAACATGACCATTTCTATTCCCTATATCAGATGTACATCGGAAAAGATAGCCAAAGTATTGTTGAAACATGGCCTTTGCACCACCTGCAAGCCTCATGTCAAGCTGGCAACTCTGATCCGCTCGCCAAAGGATAAACTTCACCCTTTAGCACACCCAGGAGTGTATGAAGTTCCATGTGACTGTGACTTGGCCTATTATGGGCAAACAGGAAAATCAGTGAACATCCACCTGGAAGAACATGAAGATAAATTCGCTACTATTACTATGGCAAGTCGGGACTGGCAGACCACGCTTTGGACACTCCTTCACACAGGATTAGATGGAGGAAAACGAATTTGCTATTTAGGAGTTGTTATAGATCTGAAAGATTATTTTTTGAGTCAGCAATGGCTTTGAAGAATTCTCCCAACCTTAACAAATATGGTTGCATTAATTTGCCAAAAATTTGGGAGACGGTTATCCTAAGAAAAACTCCTGGATAACTGCTGTTTTTTTTTTTTTTTTCCCCCGGCACCAAAAATAGGACTTTAGATCTTTTGTCTTTTGCAATTATATTGTTTCACTCACTCACTCACTGTCGCGTTTACATGTGTGTTGTGCTCTGATGATGCTGAGTTGAAAATCAGCGAAATATTAGCGTTAATAAAACATCTTTGTTGATAAAAGTGTTTGTGGTGTTGTTAATACCGTTAAAAATAAGTCATGAATAACCATCAATGCCTAAGCTTATCTGTTAGATTAAATCAAATAAGAGGTGACAGAATGATGAAAGAAAATATTCAGGTTGAGTGCAATCAGGAGTAAGCGTCAATATTCTATGTAGAAAAGGCATTAAAAAAACCTGAATGTATGAAAAGCTTCTGGAGCAGAAGTAATCAAGTTTCACAAAGGCTACACTGCATAATTCAGAAGGCATGGTTGAAGATTGAATTCTGAATTATCGAAACATATCTCTCATAGTACTTATCTACTAAAAAAAAGGAAAATAAAACGATGAGAATTATAGAGGGATTTCCTACTTGAGTGTTCTTCTTAAATATACTTGCATAAGAATTAGCAAGCATACTTAAGGGGCTAAGAAAAATTATGGAAGAGAAACTTGGAGAAGAATAAGCTGGTTTCAAGGGTTTTGTCATCTTGGCCAGATATTCACTTAAGACAAGCAACTGACTGATCACAAATATAACAAGGATCTGTATTTAAGTTTTGTAAATCTGAAAAAAAGCATGTGGCAAGGTACCAAGAGAAAAGCTGTTCAAAACACCACAGTTATATAGTGTAAATGGAAAATTATATTGAGCAAGACAGCCTGTATTTGAGTTGTAAGTCAGCAGTGTGCACATTATCTGCACTCTTTACTCATCATCTGTATGGATTCCATTATGAACTTAAGTGGACTTTCTTCTTGATATCAAAATTCGAAATTTTAATCTCAACTCTTTACTATATGCAGGTGATATTATACTTAAATAAATTCAGAATGGGAACTAGACAATGAGACTTATTTGTACCTATGGTCCCATAGAAAGTTCTACTAAGGTAGAAGTGGAGGAATTTTTTGAGGCTTTAGAGAAAGCAACTGACAATGAAAAATGAAAAGTTGGTCCTTGTTGGGTATCTAAATAGCAGAGTAGGAAATGATTGTCAGACACAAAAATATTTTGGGAAAATTTGGATAAAAGAGCAAAGCTAATAATAATGGCAAATACTTGTTGGATTTCTGTTCAGGACATGGACTGGTTATTACTAACACCATGTTCCAACATAAAAATGTGCACAAATTCACATGGAGAGAAGAGGCAAGGAATAAGAAAAGTCTCATTGACTATGTTATTGTTGATAGTGATGTTTTCTTCCTGGTGCAGGACACCAGAATGTACAGAGGATTTGAAATTGGAAGCAATCACTATTTAGTCTTGAGCAGGATAAAATTGAATTTCATATCGAAAAGAATAACATGTAAGAAAGTTTTAAAGCAAATAAAAGTTGAGCAACTCTCACATGTGAACTGTAGACTAAAATACACAAAGATTATTGAAGAAAAAATGAAAGAGTTTGAGAACAGGAACCAAACCATATGTAGATTCAATGGCAAGCTGTGAAGAAAATCCTCATTGATTCAGCCAGAGAGGTATGTGGTGAGGTTGTCTGCAAGGATAGAAAAATCAGAACTCCATGGTGGACACAGGAAGTTAAAGAGGCAGTGAAGGAAAAGAAGAAAGCATATCAAAAGTTCCTGTCAAATAAGTTTGCTTTCTCTTAGAGAATACAGAGACAAATTTAAGAAAGCTAAACAAAAGTCTTGGGAGGATTTTGGCAAGAACATACAAAATAAATATCAAGAAGGTGGCAAAATATTCTGGAGGTTGTTGAAGAAGCTTAGAAATGGAGGAAAGAAGGACTTAGAGATGATAAAGGTGACATGAAAATGGGAGAGAAAGATATCACTGCTTGTTTCACTTCGAAAAATTGCTAAATGAAACAAGCACTGATAGCACAGTGATAAAAAAAAAAAAAAAAACACACAACAGGCATATAGTCAGAAATACATATCCATACTTGAAGTAGAAAAAGCCATCAAAGGCTTGAAATGTGGAAAGGCAGCAGGAGTAGATGATATTCCACCAGAAATGCTGAAGTATGGTGGTATAAAAGTCTTACAGTGGCTGCACTGCATAGTTCAGAAGTCCTGGATAGAGGGACGAATTCCCGATGATTGGAATAGAGATCTCATAGTACCCATATATAAAAATGGAAATAAAAGTGAATGTGAGAAATACAGAGGTTTTTCCCCTACTGAGTGTTCCTGGTAAGATTTATGCAAGTATACTTGAGAAACTGTTGAGAAGAATTGTGGAAGAAAAGCTTGGTGAAGAACAAGTTGGATTCTGGCCAAATAGAGGCTGTCAGGATCAGATCTTCACTTTACAACAAATAGTTGAAAAAGCATGGGAATATAACAAAGATCTGTATTTAAGTTTTGTCTATTTGGAAAAGGCATATGACAAGGTGCCAAGAGAGAAGCTATTCAATACGCCACAGTTATATGGTGTCAATGGGCCATTATATCAAGCAATACTTAGTCTTTATTTGAGTTGTAAGTCAGCAGTTAGAATTGAAGGAAGTACAGGAAGATGGTTTAATGTTAAATCTGGTGTGAGACAAGGATGTACATTATCCCCTCTGTTATTCATTATCTATATGGATCACATTATGAAGGAAAGTGGTATTAAACCTGATATCAAAATTGGAGATGTTAATGTCAGCTCTTTGCTTTATGCGGATGATGTTATACTTCTGAATAAATCCGCTACAAGTCTGCAAGATTCCATGACTAAATTGAATAACTGTTGTAATAGATATGGTATGAAGATCAGCAATAAAAAGAGTAAGAAAATGAAAATAGGCAGAATCATTGAAAATGTCAACTGCGTTGTGAACAGAGAACCCGTGGAAAAGTAAAACATTTCAGCTTGTTGGGCACAATTTTTAGTGAAGATGGTAAATTAAATATGGAAATAGACAACAGAATCAATAAAGCTGGTGTGGTAGGAATTCAATTGAATAAATTCATATGGAATAAGAGAGAAATTAGTTGGAACACTAAATTAGCTGTATACAAGACAGTGTTCAAACCAATTTTAACTTATGGATCTGAGAGCTGGGTCAGAAGTAAAACACTTGACCAAAGACTTGAGACCACAGATATGAGTGTCCTGAGAAAGATTAGAGTAATGAACAGATGGCATCAATGGCAATATATTAAAAACGAGGATATTAGGAAAGAACTTGACATTGTCAGCATCCAGGAATGCATTAGCAGAGCTAATCTCAGGTGGTATGGTCACTTAAACAGAATGGGTGAGGAAATATTAGCAAAACAAGTATTCTCTGCCAGGTTGGCAGGAAAACGACCCAAAGGAAGACCAAGATATAGGTGGATTGATACAGTACAAAGTGCCTTAGACGATAGAAATATAAGATCTGATAATGTTGTCTTGACAAGTAACAGGCTGATTTGAAGGAAAATTATAGATGAGAAGTTAGTAATGATGTAAATTTTTCATGTAATGCTATCATATCCTGTACACCCCTTGAGGGTACATGGCAAGAATTTGATGGTGATGATGAGAAATCCAGTGGTGGTATGCAGGATTCTTAACTAAATTGAAGAATTGCAATAACAAATGAAAATCAGCAGTAAAAAGATAGTCCGAAAATAGGCAAACGTTGAAAACATCTCAAGTGGGAGAACCTATGGCACAAATAAAACATTTCATCTATTTAGGGACAATTTTTAGTGAAGATGGCAAATTAAATCTGGAAATTGACAACAGAATAAGTAAAGCTTTTATAAACAATCATTTGTTTAAATTTTTATTGAATAACATAGAAGAAAAGACTAAGATTTACATGGATTGATGCAGTTAGAAGTGTCATAGAAAACTAGAATAGTAAGATCTGACAATATTGCATATCCTGAGCGGTAACAGCAGACTGAGTGAAAGAAAATTCTTGATGAGAAGTTTGTAATAATGTAACCTTTTCATATAGTGTTATCATAGTATCTCTGCACTTCTTGATCTGTTTGTCTGTTGAACAGATGTGGTCACAAAATTGATAAGTTCAGTGAACAACAATGCAGTAGCAATTTCTAATTTATCTAATTTTTTGCTGGTTGCTACTTTTTCATGGGTTAGTATCTTTTGCTGTTGTCACTATTCACAATGTTCTAGTTCTTTATAACCAGTGGTATATTGAGAAGGACCTGACAGGAGATGTTCAGTTCTTTGCTGATGATGTGAAGATTGGCAGGGCAATCAGAGGTGGGAACCAGCACTTTCAGAATGATTTAAATAGGCTGAAAATGTGGTCAAATGGCAATGGCTGTCAATTCAGTGTTAGTAAGTATAATGTTATGCACTTTGGTGTGATGAGATTTCCAATGTTATGTTATATTATATTGGTGGGATTATGCTATGAGAAACTGATTAGTCTAGGAACCTTGAAGATATGGTGGAAAGGAATTTGAAGTTCAACAATCATATTAAAAAAAATTTCAAATACAACCCAGAGAATAATTGCAGTATTGAAACTATGTAGGGATAAGGAAGTCATTTTGCCTTTTTACAAGATCCTGATATGACTGCACCTGGAATGCTGTACACAGATTTGATCTCCTGGGTTTTGGGGGAGGGGAAATAAAGAAGCTTGGAAAGGGTGTGTAAAGAAGAGTTATAAAATACTGGTATTATGGAGTGTAGATTATGAGAACAGATTGAGAATATGTGGCCTGTGGATACTGATGTAAACAAGAGAAAGAGGGGTGATGTGATATGATAGAGGTCTATGAACTTCTGAATAGTTGGTATAGGATATCTTCTGATTAAACTTTTCATCATATGTAGGTGGAGAGCGAATGCAAGAGCATCCATTGAAGTTAAGTTTGTGCACACTGAAAAAGGGGGTAAGAACTAGATTCTCTCACATAGCAATGGGTGATGTATAGCCTTTCTTGCTGAGTCTTTGGCATTCTGGAGGTCTCTGATGAGGATAATAATAATCTGTGATTATAACACCTAACCTTCTCAAACAACTCCAGCCTACTAGCTAAATTCTCTTTAAAAAAAAAAAAAATTCTAGTTTGGCATTTTGTCTATTATCTGAATGTTAAATTCTTATCTATCATCATCCAAAAAATGTACATTTTTTTAATGATTAAAGTTGTTGTTTAGCTTATTGTTCATTCTTCCAGTTCCCTTTTCCCTCTATCCTAACATCCAATTATTTGAAACAGCTAACCCTTATGAGAAACAGTTGTCATGTAACCCACTATTATTGTTATGTGCCATCCAATTGGTTTCAACTCTTGGTGATCTTGTGAGTAAAGGTTCTCGATCCTACTTAGCCTCTTGTCCTTTCTTTCAGAAACTGTAAGTTCATTTGGTAAGATCTTTTATGTTGTCCATCCAACTCTTTTGTGGTCTTCCTCTTCTCATTCCCTCAATCTTCCCCAATATAACTGCCTTTTCCAATGATTCATCTGCTCACATAACATGTCCAAAGTACATCAACTTCTGTTTAGTGATCATTGCCTCCAAGGAGCATTCTGATTTTATACTTTCTAAAATCTTCTTATTAGTCATTCTTGGTCCAAGGGATTCTTAAATTTCTTCCATGCCCATAATTCAAATGACTCAATTTGCTTTCTCTCTTTCTTCTTAATAATCAGTCCTTCACATCCATACATCACTACTGGAAATACCATTGCTTTGACAATTCTAACTTTCATGGCCTTACTCACCTCTATCTTTCATGATTTTCATCAGGTTCAACATTAGCTTTTTTTTTTTCCCCGATGACTATCCTTCTTTTAATATCATCTTCACGTTTATCATCATTTCTGATTCTGGACTCCAGTAAATCATAACTTTCAACAATCTCTATTTTATTTCCCTCTATTAAAAATTCATTTAAATTGCCAGAAGCCATCACTTTTGTTTTGCTGATGTTTAAATTAAGCTCAGGTTTGTTACTTTCTTCTTAACCAATAGAATCAACCACTCTAGATCTTCAATTTCTGCTATGAGAGTTGTATCTTAAATTATTTATTTTTCTGCCACCAATCTTGATTCCAGTCAGGTTTTTGTCTGAGTTAGCCATTCTCATAAATATTTCACTATAAATATTAAATAGATAGGGTGACAGTATAAAACCTGCTGCACTCGTTTTTCCATTCAAACACTGTCTGTCTGTTTCTCCAAAGAATGTTTTTACTGAAGCTTTCTTATCAAGAGAATTAAATGCTCAGGTATTCCCATTAATTTCATTACAATCCACAGTCTGTTATCATCCATGCAATCAAAAGTTTTGTTTTAATCAATAAAACAGATGTATACTTCCTTCTGAAATTCTCTTGTTTGTTCCATAATCCATCTCATATTTGCTATCTGGTCTGTAGTTAATCTACCTCTCCTAAAGCCTGCCTGTTCTTGTGGCATTTTTCTATTCACATATGGCTCCAGCCTTTGTTGAATCACTTTCAGCATGACTTTGCTTGCATGTGAAATTACAGGCAATGGTTCTATAATTCTCGCCAGTCTCTGGGATTTGATTGTTTTGGAATTGGGATGAATACTGATGTTTTCCAATCTTTAGGCCAGTATATTTTCATCCAAATCTGTTGACAAAGTCATGATTCACTACTTCATCCCCAGCTGCTTTCAATAATTCCACTAACGCTCCATCAGCTCCAGGAGCTTTTCCTTTTGGCAGTGTTCCATTGCTAATTATCACTTCACTTTTTATTATCATGGGTTCCTCAACAAATTCTCTCCTTTCAAATTCTCCTTCAATATTATTATCTTTCTTGTACAAATTCTCTACATACGCTTGCTATCTTTTTTTTTTCTTTGCTACTTCTTCTTCCATCAAACATTTTTCCAAATTACTTTTTACAACTCCTAATCTAGGGATAAACTTCCTTGTAATTTCATTTATCTTTCTAAACAGATCTCCTGTTCTACACATAATATTGCTTTCTTCAATTTCTTTGCACCTTTTGTTTAGATGTTTTTCCTTATCTTTCCCAGCCTGTCTCTGGAGATTGCAATCAGTTATCTAACCTTTTTGTTTGTTTTTTTTGAAGTTTCATTTTTCTTCTTTCCTCTCCTATTTGAATACCTTCTTCTGGCAGCCATCTACAATCTTTCTTTTTGTTGCTTTACTTAATCTTCTTTGCATCTTCTATTACTGTACATTTTGTTTCTTCTCACAGTTTTAATTCTCTTCATATCCTCTCCATACTTTTTAATTTCTTTCTGACTTCTACTTTATATGCTTCATTTATTTGATTTAAATCAAATCTGATGCTGTCCTTTTGTTTCTTCTTAGCACTAATTAATTTCAGTTTAACTTCGGTTATCAATAATTCATGATCTGTCAGTCTGCACCAGGTAGTGTTTTTGCTGCTTGGATAGCACTTCTCCACCATCTGCTAGCAACAATATAATGTATCTGATTTCTGTATTCACCATTAGGACACCCAGGCCTTCTGGCACTATATCACGATAACTTAAGCCTCTGTTCATAAGATTTTCTTGGCAAAATTAAATTGAATTAAAATATATACAGAAGTGGCTTGCTGCCTTCTTTATAAGTTTATTGATTATCAATATTACATTGTTTCAAAATGATTTCATAGGTTTAGTACTTGTAAGTAATATCAGTATGTAAGTAACATAATTATGTATATAATCTCAGACAATGGTTCACTAGATATCAAAATATGAGATTAAGATTTATTTTAATTAAAATGACATGTAATTTTTAGGTGTTATGTTTAACTCACAGTTCTCTCAACATGCAGGTTTTCCTGTTTAATGTTGCAACAAAGACATATTTCTGGAATTAAACTAAATGTGCATCATATTTGTAAAGCCACCACCAAAGGTCTGATTTGCTGTTTAAGAATTCAAAAGTCAAACCCATAATTTCTTTTGCTTGCAAAATTATTTTATTTAACAGTTTTCAGGTATAAGAAAAATGCTCTGTTGTATACATGTAGTCTGAAAATGAGTTTCCATCATTAAAAATTTAATGATTAGACTAAAGCATTTATATTTATCAAAATGGAGACTTCCAAGAATGACATAAATATATTTTAATTAAAGTGTCATATAATTTTTAGTTATGTTTAGCTGACAGTTCTCTCAACATATAGGTTTTCCTGTTTAATGTTGTTTAAAGCATTCATATTTATCAAATTGGAGACTTCCAAAAAACACATAAATATATTTAAAATGAAAATTATTTATAAGTTTATTGCTTATCAATATCACATTGTTTCAAAATGATTTCATAGGTTTAGTACTTGTAACAGATGCTATGTCAGCTATGGGTTTGGAGGCAGGTAGACATCGAATTGGAGAACAAGTTGTAGAAATTAAGGGAAATAAGGCTGTTGTTGCAGGCACAGATACACTCAGTGGAAGGTGAGCTATTTTAAGTTTTCAGACTGTATTATTAGCTTTCTTTTTGTATAAACTGAAAATGTTTTTGAGAAGTAAAAAAAAAAAATTTTATTGTTATTCCCAAAAAAAACAACATTACCTAGTCAGTAAGGATATTGTAACTAGTATCAAACTGATGGATTCTGTATGTTTTAGGGATAGATTCCATCCACAACACGTCATGATTTGGTACTTTGTGTTGAGTATGTCAAAACACAAGTTTGATTAAATAATGTTAAATTATAATAATAAAGAAGATCAATATTAAATTAATATAAGTTGAATGGATAAGATTTAGAAAAAAATTAATAAATACAAGGATTTAGGTATTTTGGTTGATAGGGAATTGAAGTACAGGAACCATATTGTTGTGACAATTAGTAAAGCTAAGAAGATTGTAGGCATAATGAAAAAAAAAAAGCTTTTCTATATTATGACTTCCTTCTCTTTTAAAGAAGAGAAGGAAGTTATAATATACAAGTCTATAGAAAGTTTTCAGTATTGAGACCACATGTTTTTAAATAAAAAAAAATGAATTTAATAAAATAAACACTTATAACCCTATAAGTTTTTAAGTCATATAACCCTATAAGTTTTTAAGTCATCAGTATTACATCAGTAAACATTGTACACACACAAAAAAAGACTAGAAACAATTAATTACACATGGATGTTATAAGAACTTCACAATTAGTATCTGCCAAATATCTAAGTACTTCTATGAAATAAAATGACTATCATCACCATCAATTTCCTGATATGTATCCTCAAGTGGTGTTCAGGTTACTATGACAGCACTATATGATTAAGTTTACATTATTATTACTATTCTCCTATCATAATTTTCCTCTAAATTAGTCTATTATTTCTCAGCACTCCAATATTGTCATATCTAACATTTTGGGCTTTTAAGGCACTTTTGACTGAATAAATCCACCTAGATCTTGGTCTTCCTCTGGGTTTTTTCCTGCCATCTTGGCATCAAACACCTGCATCACTAATCTTTACTTTCCCATTATGTTTTAAGTTGTCGTACCACCTTAGATTATCCATGCTCACACTTTCTTGAATAATGACAATGTCAAATTCCTTTCTGTCTTCATTTTTAATATGATTCTGCCATTAATGCCATCTCTTCACTCCCCTAATTTTTCTCAGAACCCTCGTATCTATGGTTTCTAATATTTGATCAAGTGTTCTATTTCTAACCCAACTCTCTCTCAAATTCCTTTCTGTCTTCATTTTTAATATGATTCTGCCATTAATGCCATCTCTTCACTCCCCTAATTTTTCTCAGAACCCTCGTATCTATGGTTTCTAATATTTAATCAAGTGTTCTATTTCTAACCCAACTATTTCCTTAAAATTGCTTTGAACACTGTATTGTATATTTTTAGTTTAGGGTTTTGACTAACTTTTCTCTTATTCCATATAAATTTATTCATCTGGCTCCCCATCATACCAACTTTGCTTATTCTGTTGTCTATTTTCAAATTTAATTTGCCATATTCACTAAAAATTGTGCCTAAATAGCTGAAATATTTTACTTCTTCTATAGACTCTTCATTCAGAATATAGCTGACGTTTTCTATGTTCCTACCTATTTTCATAGTTTTGATCTTTTTGTTACTTATTTTCATGCCAGATTTGTTACAGAATTCAGTTTAGTTAGAGAATCCTGGAGACTTGCACTGGATGTGTTTAGGAATATGAAATATTTTCTTGGGTCAGTGAAGGATTGTGCTTTATGTTCTCTCTTTCTGATGTTAAATCTTTTAAATATGAAGGTCATGTTTTCCTGACATAATGTTTTATGGTTGTCCTGCTGTTCCATAACCACAAAAAGTGGAAATGTAAGTCCTCCTTTTATATATATATATATATGTGTGTGTGTGTGAGAAATGTAGAAGGCTTCTCATGCCTCTTATGAATTCAAAATTCTTATGAACCTGAACTCTCTTCAAAATTGTTTTGAAGGAATCTGCAAACAAGAACCACTCTTCCAGCTCATAAACTTCATTTCTCAGAAAATACCATCATGTTATAGCAGTAATGAATGCCATTCTTGTCAAAATACAAAACTAGGATTTTGTTTTTGTTTTTAAAAATAGCATTTATAAGAGATGTCCATCTGAAGGTAGGTTAGCCAGTCTCATTCATGGCAGGGTTTTTCATCCTACATAACATGCAAAGTAGCTAGAGACAACACACACATGCACACAAAATATAAGACATGATATACTTGTCCCTCACAGCTTTAGTTGTTTTTTGTATAACTTAAACAACCAACCAACTTCGATATAAACAAAATAAATCATCATCATTAGACATTCATTTAGTATTCAACATAAAATGAACTTAAAAGCATGCACAACTATATTTGATTAGCAGGAGAAACAGGATTCAATTTGAATTATTAAAAGTATTAATAATTTAGTTAATTCATTGAATTAATTCAGTCTATATATATTTAGTGTAATTAATTCACTCTTTCAACTCAGCTTGAAAACTATCTTCCTTCCTACCATCAACAAAGGATACATTACCACCTCTTTCCTTACCAGGTGTCTATCAAGTAACCTGATCATGTCATCTTTCCTATTTTGAGTACATTGGCCATTCTGCCTTGATTAGAATTCAAGAACATCAAAACTACATTATATTTTTGGAATCAGAGAAGTCTGGCCTTGTTTCTAAGCACAGAGTTCTTTGGAACCAAAGAACTCTGTGCTTAGTTTTCATTGCAATGATATGGCGTGAAATTATATGATATGAAATCGTCTGAATCTGAACCGATCAGACTGTATGCCAATATCCAAGTTTTGGGAAATGATCACTATTAATTGTTCATAAGTTTTTTAAATTAATAAAATTATTATAAATAATATTTATCTATGCAACTCACAATTGTTCCTTTGAACTCAATTTAATATTGTATACTTTTTTTATACTTTTTCTGCGACCAAGACACAAGCTAATATATGCATGATTTATGACTAATTATTTTCATTTATCTTTTGACTGTATTTAATGGGCTATCTCCCTGATGATGTTCATGTAACATTGGATGAAATGTATTAGTTTTTGAATAAATTCTGTATAATGTTTGATGCATGTGTAAGCCTTAAAGTTATTTTAATGTCTACTGTATATGTTTCATTAAAGCCATTTATTAAAAGTATGCTAATTTGTCTGAATTTGAATTCACTAGGCCTTAGATTTATTATCATTTGAGCATTTTTCAAAGTAATTCAGCTATAGAACGCTTTTGGACTTGAAATATATTGCTCAAACCTAATGTGCTGATTGGAGAGGTGATGTGAAGTATTATTGTTAGTATGCAGATATCTCCATGCAGTCAGAAGACTCATTGTGGGAGATCCCATTTATTCACACACTAGCCATCATTCACAATACCTATCATACTTCTCCTTAAACTCATTCACTGATGAAGCACCCACAACCACTCTGGCAACTCGTTCACCATCCTCCAAGCGAAAAACCTAGTCCTAACATCCTTGCTAACCACACTCTTATACGACTTCCACTAGTGACCCCCTCTCCCTTCGTCCCATGTACTGGAAAAAGTCTTCTGTGTCAATTCTGTAAAACCCTTTAATAATTTAAATACTTTTAACATATATCCTCTTTTTCATTTTCATCTGTCAGCTAATTTTTGAAGCTTACAGAGTGTCAAACTATTCTTATAGGGAGCATTCCACAGACCTGCCACAATCTTTGTCACTCACCTCCAGATCCTCTCCATAACTTCATCAACACAGAATCCAGTGGGATGTTCTAGGATAAGCACAGAATTAAGACAATTTTGAACAAAATTTTAGAAATTAAGCATTTCATACTGAAAAATTGCTGCTTGTAATATCTAAAAATTAAATTTTAGATATTATCTAATATCTAAAATTTGTGATTTGATTTTAAAAAACGCTTTTTTTTTGTGAGATTTTTAATTGTGTGAGATTCTTTGTGTACGGGAATGTATATATTTTTATTTACTTCCCTCACACACACTCCAAGTGGTTAAAACTCTTAAATTCACAATAAAAAGAACAACAAACTAAATCTAGCTTGCACACAGATTTGTATCTCAGGACATCTCACATGTACAAGGGCAGTCGGAAAAGTTCTCTGCCTAACAATGAAAAAATGAATTCATAATGTCAAAATTATTTTTACTTTTCAACATAATCTCCCTTAAGACTAATACATTTATTCCAGCGATACTCCAGTGCCATTATCCCATCCCTGTAGTGGTTCTCAGTAAAATCTGGAAAATACACCTCTACAGCTGCCAATCACCTCTTGATTCGAAGAAAAATGCTGACCAGCGAGGAAAAGTTTTAGTTTTGGGAAGAGATAGAAGTCAGAGGGAGCCAAATCTGGGGAATAGAGTGGATGTTCCAACAATTCATAGTGCAGATTCCTTAATTTCCCATTGCCAAAACACCTTTCTGGGCAGGTGCATTGTCCTCATTAAAGATTATTTTTTTCTTTTGCTGCAAACCGGGTCTTTTCTCATGAATTTTTTCGTCTAGTCTGGTTAAAAGATCGGAATAATATTCTCCCAGTTATTGTTTTACCGTTTTCAGGATAATTAATAAACAAAATCTTTAGCATCCCAAAACGCTGATGCCTTGACCTTTCCTGCAAGAAAGTCTGTTCCTGATAGAACCGACTTTGTCTTCTTTGGTGCTGAACAACTGGCTTCTGTCCACTGTTTGGACTGCTGTTTGCATTCTGGTGTGTAATGGTGAATACAAGTCTCATCCATAGTAATAAATCAATGCACAAAATCAGTTTTATTCTTGTTAAAACGCTCTAACCACTGCTCAGAGATTTTCATGTGAGTGTGTTTTTGATCTACTGTGAGCGAGCGTAGCACCCATCATACACAAAGCTTTTTCATTTGCAATTCTTCATGCAAAATATATCCTACACATTCTTTTGAAATGCCTATAGTCTCAGCAATTTTATGCACTTTGACTTGCCGGTCATCCAATACCATTTCATTCACTTGATCAATGATTTCTGATGTTGTTACACTTTTTGGATGGCCTTCATGTGGATCATCTTCAAGGCTGGTACAGCCACATTTAAACTCAGCAGCCCATTTCTTAATTGTAGAAAACGTAGGAGAAGAGTGCCCATAAACTTTTATGCACTCTTCTCCTATCGTGCGGTTATAAAACCGCACGATACTGAATTTTATCCATTTTAAGGGATACAGACAACAATTTAGTTTCAGACAGCTGTATAAAACAAACTACTTGATAGAATGACTTGCAATTTCACATGGATTCTTATGACAGATGTACCAACTTAGAAAAAAAATCCGATAAAAATCCGCAAACTTAACTGTTTTGCTTACTTGGGAGGAGTAAAAAACCAAGTTTATAAAATTACTTGGTATCCTTAATATATATTATCCCCAAGGTAAAAAGCTTTTCACATCTTTATCTCATCCAGAGTTTCTTATTCAAAGTAAAAGCACCTTGTAGCAACTTGTATAGGTAAAGTTGATAAGGCTCTGTATTACTAAAAACCTTGGTATTTCAGGGTCTAGCTACTCACAGGAGACCTCAAAAAAGGTTGAAACCGGTCTAGGTAGTGACCCCTCCCCCACCCATAATATGTAACAGTATACATCTCCTAGTGAGATGTGTTTTACATTATGGGAAGTACTAAGAATAGTGATCAGAGCTTTACCCACCTTTACCATGAGTTGCCCTGGTGTTGCACTACCTCTAGACTTGAACTACATTCAGGCGCAAACTTAAATGTTTTGCTTACTTGGGAGATGGAGTAAAAAACCAAGTTTATAAAATTACTTGGTATCTTTAATATATAGTATAAATATATATATACAGGGTGTCCCTGAATTCATGGAATTCAGGGACACCCTGAATACACACCGAAACCACCAATATTCGTTATAGAATATGCAGAGTGAGGAGTCGGAAATGAAGGATGGGCAGACACAGGTTTCCAGAGTGACATTTATTGGAGCTAATTACAACAAATGCTCAAACATCTGCCCACCAACGTTGATACACGCAGCACAACGGCGGAGTAGTGATTGGCGTAACTGCTCGTAAACACCGGGCTTGTCGCGCACATCGCCGGCTGAGACGGACAGTTGGGCTACCAGAACCTCTGCAGATTGCATGGCCGTCTCGTATACGACACTCTTCAAATGTCTCCACAGAAAGATCGGGCAATCTTGTGGGAGGACCACCGTGCCCAATCCATCGGTTCCCAAATGTGGTATTAAGATGCTGATGCACGTCCATGCTGGAACCACATACGAGAGTGGATGGCGACTTGAACATCCTTAAGCAATTCTGGCAAAACCTGTTATAGAAAAATACGGTACGTTTGCCCATCGAGGCGGTCTGGCAGTAGGTAGGGTCCAATTATCTAGTCATACATGATCCCCGCCCAGACATTGATGCGAACTGTTGCTGGTACGACTGTGGACGTGTACAGTGGGGGTTCTGGGCCACCCACAAATGCACATTACGGACATTGGCTACACCTTCACGTGAGAAAGTTGATTCATCTGTAAAGAGCACGAGCATGGAAATTGGGCTGCACGACACTTTGCTGCAGGAACCACTGGGCAAAATCCATGCGCAGGGAATAATCAATGGCTGTCAATGCCTGCACTCACTGCAAGTGATAGGAGGTATAGTAGCCCTTCTTCATGCAGTACTCGCCAGACACTGTTTCGATGCACACCCAGGCTCCAGATCACGTGCACCCAGGTTATCTGTCACCATACACAAGATGTCTTCGCTCATAGCTGGCGTTCTGACCGTCCGTGCTCGTTTGGCATCATGTCAACTGATGTGGAAGGTGCCTGCCTCATACAGCTGATGTTGCAGTTGCGCAAACATTTTCTGATCAGGCGCATAGGATATTGCTCATGGTACAGTCTTTGGCCCTCTCTGCCATTGTCCTCAGCTACGCCGTACATCAGGTGCATATTGGCTTTCTCTGCGTTCATAAACTGCTCCATCTTGTGTCCAGTCGATGCTGAAAATTCTGTGGTTTAGCCGATCCAGCGCTTTTAAGCTGTGCTGCCTCGTCTATGCTCCCTACCGGCACCAGGCTGCATTTGCAGCTGCATATTCTATGACGAATATTGGTGTTTCGGTATGTACTACCATCCCCTCACGTTTGAGCCATGAATTCAGGGACACCCTGTATATATATATATATATACATGTTAAAGATACCAAGCAATTTTAAACTTGGTTTTACTCCATTTTTCCCAAGTAAGCAAACAGACAAAAATGTCAAGTTTGCGCCTGCAAGTGATGCAAGACAAGCTGATCCTACAGGTAGTGCAAGACCAGGGCAACTCGTGGTAGACGTGGAACCTAGAAAGTAGAAAGTAGAAAGTAACCTTATGGTTACTTTCTACATATATATATATATAGAAAGTTTTTTACCTTGGGTATAATGTATGTTAAAGATACCAAGTTATTTTAAATATAAACCTGGATTTTCCAAGTAAGCAAACTTGACTGACTTGTCTGTTTGCTTACTTGGGAAATGGAGTAAATAAAACCAGGTTTATATTTAAAATAACATGGTATCTTTAACACGCACGCACGCACGCACGCGCACACACACACACCTAAACCTCTTTTTACGCGATAGATATGTTCCTAAAAATTATGCGTAAATAGAATTCACTTAAAAAGAACTACTGACTCCATAGAAAAAGTGAAGATTGGTTCTAAACCTGAAATATAAGCAAAATAATGAAAAAACAAACATGAAATTCGTTAGGATCATAAGATTTTTATTTACATTTCATGGAGAACACACATACATACATATAATGAATTTTAATAACTTTAAAAAAAACATTCATTTCAGTTGTTTGCTAAGGATTCTATAAAAAAATTATGTCATTCGCTATCGGTTTCTGACAATAAATGCGAAAGCTTTCGTTTTTGTGAGACTGTAATATCATTACGAACTACTAGATATGGTATTATCGTCATCGATTCCGCCTCAACTTGTGGAATTCTTCTTGTCATGTCTTGAACAAAAGTACCACTGGTTGTTTCAGTAGTTTTAGGCATGAACTCAGTTATTAATCGCTATGTTGATGTTTTAGATAAGTCGCGATATAATTCTCTGTATGAAGACATTAACAACTTAAGCTCACGTGAAAACTCCCCAGCATGTTGTTCATTTGGATCATGTCGGGAAATAATTGCCTAAATTACTGGCCAGTTTAAGATCTTTAATTATATCAACAGTAAAACTAGGATTATCTTGATCATTATCATTAACTTCTTTGCTTTCAGGAGTCTCAGAAATAATTTCCACTATTTCGTCTTCGCTAAGAGGTTTATCAAATAACAATTCTTCTATATCTGCCGACGTAAGATCATCAAATCCTTCTCTTGCCAATTTCACATGCCAAACTTATTATATTGGGGAATTCTGCAGTATGATTTAAGGGAACAGGAGCATTCTCTTTAACACATGCAGGCCAAATAGCTTTCCAGCATGCATTCGTAGTTTCTGGTCTCAATTCAGATAATGATAATCGAACCTGATCAATACAATCCATAATTGAAAATTTTTTCCACACATCCATAACTGACTGTTTTTCATCATCATTTAGCTTGTTCAAAACGTACTGAAATGTTCGTCTGACATAATATGTTTTAAAAGTCGCAATTATACCCTGATCTAGAGGTTGTAGAATTGATGTGGTATTGGGCGGCAGAACAAAAATTGCACATTTGGGTGTTCTATATGGCAGGATGACCAGGTGCATTATCAAGAATCAAACGCACTTTAAATTCGAGACCCTTGTCATTCAAATAGCGTCTAACTTCTGGCACAAAATGTTTGTGGAACCACTCAGTGAAAATATCAATGGCCACCCAAGCTTTTTTGTTGGCCATCCAATGAACCGATAATTTTTGAAAATCTACGCCTTTCATTGGCCGTGGTCTTAACGATCGATTTATGAGCAGTGGTTTTAACATCTGATCTCCTAAAGCGTTAGAACAAAATAGGAGTGTTATGCAATCCTTTGCTGCTTTGAACCCACCAACAGTTTTTTTGCATTTTTGATACGTAAGTTCTGTTTGGCATTTTTTTCCAGAAAAGGCCAGTTTCATCCATATTCCGAACTTGTTCACGAGTGTAACCTCCATCTTCAATTATTTTAGCAAGTTTTTGTGGAAATGCTTCAGCAGCTGTTTCATCAGCAGAAGCCGTTTCACCTTTAATTTTTATATTATGAAGCACATGTCTTTTAATAGACTTAGCTAGCCAACCATTGCTTGCATGAAATTCATATTTTTTTTCACGATTGAGATGAAGTATTTGGCTGCAGTTTTTTAATCTGTTCCTAAAATCTCAATGGTGATTGCTTGATGGAATTTCCATCAATGGGCATTCTTTTTTGTACATTATCTTCTATCCACATCACTAAAGCTTTTTTGGCCTTTTTTAGAACAACATCTCTTGTGATGTGATGATAATTTTGCACTTGATTTTGTACCAGAACATGCTGCTTTTCTGATAGCCTCTTCATTTTTCTTTATAGATCTGACAGTTAATTCACAGACTCCAAAATGCTTACCCACAGCCATCGCTACTTCCCCAGTTTGACGATCTAACATTTGAATTTTTATATCCAAGGAAACGGATTTCCAGGGTGTTTAAGGATCAAAGATTTATAACTGAGAGGAGACCTCCACATAGCCTTAAAAGGAATGTGGAGAACCGACTAGGGCTTCTGACCTAATGTCCAATCCTCACCTTCTTGTGGTGCACCCTGTTGGGTATCTACTTGGATACTGAACAAACGAGGATGGGCTGGCAATTTGAGATTTAGCTGACCAAATTGTATTCTTATTGGTTAAACCAAAATAAAAAATGATGGTACAACATGACAAAATTTTATGCCGGCTGGGGAGTCGCCCGGTTAAACAAGGCCCCTGTTGTTTTTGCCAGGGAACCAGGGCGAACAGCGAAAAGTCAGCTACTGGAACAAATCTGAAAACACACCCCAACTCAACATCAGAGTTAAAGATCGGTACTGTCAATATAAGATGCCTGAATGGCAAAGAAATGGAGCTAGCTGAGGAATTAGATAAGTACCAGATCGACATAATAGGGGTGACAGAAACAAAAAAGACAAAAACTGGTGACATCTTTCTAAGAGCAATAAATACAAAATGTTATATTCAGGCAATGACAATCAAAGAAAAGAAGGAGTAGCCATAGTATTCAACATAAAATATGAGGCTAATCTTCTTGAATGGCAGTTAGTCTCAAGTAGAGTAATGTGGGCAAATATGAGAATGGGGAACTGGACAATGAGACTTATTTGTGCCTATGGTCCCACAGAAGGTTCTACTATGGTAGAAGTGGAGGAATTTTTTGAGGCTTTAGAAAAAGCAACTGACACAATGAAAAAGGAAAAGTTGGTCCTTGTTGGGTATCTGAATAGTAGAGTAGGAAATGATTGTGAGATATACAAAAATATTTTGGAAAAATTTGGAGAAAAGAGCAAAGCTAATAATAATGGCAAATACCTTTTTAATTTCTGCTCAGGACATGGACTGGTTATTACAAACACCATGTTCCAACATAAAAATGTGCACAAATTCACATGGAGAGAAGAGGCAAGGAATAAGAAAAGTCTCATTGACTATGTTATTGCTGATAGTGATGTTTTCTCCCTGGTGCAGGACACCAGAGTGTACAGAGGATTTGAAATTGGAAGTGATCACTATATAGTCTTGAGCAGGATAAAATTGAATTTCATATTGAAAAGAATAACATGTAAGAAAGTTTTAAAGCAAATAAAAGTTGAGCAACTCTCAGATGTGAACTGTAGACTAAAATACACAAAGATTATTGAAGAAAAAATGAAAGAGTTTGAGAACAGGAATCAAATCTTGGAGATTCAGTGGCAAACTCTGAAGAAAACATTGATTGATTCTGCCAGAGAGGCATGTGGTGAGGTTGTCTGCAAGGATAAAAAAATCAGAACTCCCTGGTGGACACAGGAAGTTAAACAGCCAGTGAAGGAAAAGAAGAAAGCATATCAAAAGTTCCTGGCAAATAAGTCAGCTTGTGCTCTTAGAGAATATAGAGACAAATGCAAGAATGCTAAACACTGTGTAAAACATAAGTCATGGGAGGATTTTGGCAAGAATATAGAAAATAAATGTCAAGAAGGTGGCAAAATATTTTGGAGGTTGTTGAAGAAGCTTAGGAATGGAGGAAAGAGTGCTGTAAAAGGAGTTAGAGACGATAAAGGTGACATGAAAACGGGAGAAAAATATATCCTTGACGTATGGAGTAATTACTTTGAAAAACTGCTAAATGAAACAAGCAGTGATGACAGCACAGTGGTAAAAAACACTGACCAGGCATGCAGTCTGGAATACATATCCATACTTGAAGTAGAAAAAGCCATCAAAGGCTTGAAATGTGGAAAGGCAGCAGGAGTAGATGATATTCGACCAAAAATGCTGAAGTATGGTGGTATAAGAGTCTTACAGTGGCTGCACTTCATAGTTCAGAAAGCCTGGAGAGAGGGACGAATTCCCGATAATTGGAGTAGAGCTCTCATAGTACCCATATATAAAAAGGAAAATAAAACTGAATGTGAGAATTACAGAGGTATTTCCCTACTGAGTGTTACTGGCAAGATCTATGCAAGTATACTTGAGAAACGGTTGAGAAGAATTGTGGAAGAAAAGCTTGGTGAAGAACAAGCTGGATTCAGGCCAAATAGAGGCCATTGGGATCAGATCTTCACTTTACGACAAATAGTCGAGAAAGCATGGGAATATAACAAAGATTTGTATTTAAGCTTTGTCGATTTGGAAAAGGCATATGACAAGGTGCCAAGAGATAAGCTATTCAATACGATGCAGTTATATGGTGTCAATGGGGCATTATATCAAGCAATACTTAGTCTTTATTTGAGTTGTAAGTCAGCAGTTAGAATTGAAAGAAGTACAGGAAGATGGTTTAATGTTAAATCTGGTCTGAGACATGAATAATGTATAATGTATTATACATTATACATTATTGGATAATGTCTGGATAATGTACATCCTTTACATTATCCAGACATTATCCCCTCTGTTATTCATTATCTATATGGATCACATTATGAAGTGGTATTAAACATGATATCAGAATTGGAGATGTTAATGTCAGCTCTTTGCTTTATGCGGACGATGTTATACTTCTAAATAAATCCGCTAAAAGTTTGCAAGATTCCCTGACTAAATTGAATAACTGTTGTAATAGATATGGTATGAAGGTCAGCATTAAAAAGACCAAGACGATGAAAATAGGTAGAATCATTGAAAATGTGAACTGTGTTGTGAATGGAGAACCTGTGGAACAAGTAAAACATTTCAGCTACTTAGGCACGATTTTTACTGAAGATGGTAATTTAAATATAGAAATAGACAACAGAATCAGCAAAGCTGGTATGGTGGGAAGTCAATTGAATAAATTCATATGGAATAAGAGAGAAATTAGTCAGAACACTAAATTAGCTGTATTCAAGACAGTGTTCAAACCAATTTTAACTTATGGATCTGAGAGCTGGGTCAGAAGTAAAACACTTGACCAAAGACTAGAGACTGCAGATATGAGAGTCCTGAGAATGATTAGAGGCATGAACAGATGGCATCAATGGAAATAGCATATTAAAAACGAGGATATTTGGAAAGAACTTGACATTGTCAGCATCCAGGAATGTGTTAGCAGAGCTAATCTCAGGTGGTATGGTCACTTAAATAGAATGGGAGAGAAAAGATTAACAAAACAAGTGTTCTCTGCCAGGTTGGCAGGAAAACGACCCAGAGCAAAACCAAGATATAGGTGGATTGATATGGTACAAAGTGCCTTAGACGATAGAAATATAAGATCTGATAATGTTGGAATCTTGACAAGTAACAGACTGATTTGGAGGAAAATTGTAGATAGGAAGTTAGTAATGATGTAATTTTTTCATGTAGTACTATCATATCCTGTACACCCCTTGAGGGTACATGGCAGGAATTTGATGATGATGATGATGATGAAACAGATTTCCTTTATCTTTTTGGTTATCGGCAACATCATGTGAGGGCTGGATTAAAATCTTCGGTTAATGAAATGAAAGTTTGAAAATTACATATAGCTTACCATTTATTATTTCTTGGCAAAATTATTAATTTTATAACGCGATTTTTATTTTGATTTCACTTAAAAAATGCAAATATAAAAAATGTGGTAACTGTGTTGTTTACTCAAACACCAAATTCAAAGTGCTAAGAACTGCTTTTTTATGCGCAGTCAGTTATGTAATTCGGGGAATTCCCAATAAATGAAATTCGTAAGAATTTAGAATTTTCATAATTGAAACGAGAATGCAACTCTGCAAAATTCTCAGAATTTTCTTAATTGAAACGAGAATGCAACTCTGCAAAATTCTCAGAATTTTCTTAATTGAAACGAGAATGCAATTCTACAAATTTCTCAGAATTTTCTTGAATTACGGATTTTTTCCTAACTTTAGGTTGGTCACGTAAAAGTGAATAAAAATCGTGTAAAAATTGGGATATCAAAAATTTTTTTTTGATATCCCAATTCGCATAAAAAAAATTCGCATAAAAAGAGGTTTAGGTGTATATCTATGTTGCTCCCACCTACGAAAGGTTATATAGAACCTATAGTACATTTTTATACTGTGAATGGGCTGGAAATCAAAGTTTCCTTTCAGTTTCAACTGAATTCAATCCTGTGTGGATTAATAATGCAATAAACTTCCCATTTATCTGTTTATACAAGGATATCCTCTCTGTTTTCTAACTTCTCTTCTAATTTCTTTCCAGTCTTCATATATTGAAGACAGAGAAACTCCGTTTTTCTTAGATGTGGTCCTTTCCTACCTGTCCAGGTAGGAAAGGACAGTGCAAAACATTATTTAATTATAATTCAAAATGAAACAAGTGGAAATTATAACAGTTCTTCATTTCACAATCTTTTATGCACCAAGGCGAGCTCATTTGATCACTTCCAGTAATATAGTGGTGACTTTCGCTTCCCTCATCACTTAAAATTTTGTAGACGTTTGTTTAGATACAACACAAACATTGCTTTTTTGACAGCTCATACAAAATTATAACCAGTTGCTAATATCTAATTTTAAGAAATTTATTTCACCTCTGAGCAAGACTTCGGTAACCAAAGATAAGAATAACATTAAAAAATGTCCTGCTTACGACATACAGAAATGTCAAACAAACGTTTAACTAACTACCTTACGGAATAATACCGTATTACTAACTTCTAACTTTGATTCATTTATAGATTTTAAACTTGTGTAATATCTGAATTTTAACAGATATCTTACATTGTATATTCTACAAGGAATAGGTAATAAAGATTGCAGAACAGAAAAATAGCCATATATATATATTGCGATATGTGATTGTATGAAATGAACAAATATACAATTTTGGATGTATTTATAATTATTATCATACTGAAAATATTGAAGTAAGTATTATTCACATATAATTTCATATTTAATACTTTAGAGAACTTATATACTAGCACCAAAATTCCTAATGAAGTTTGCATTCACATCAGACAATAATTTGTAGAATACATGTAGCAATATTGCAATATTTTGAAGTTTTCTTAATTTGTGGACCAGTTTAATTTTATTTTGTAGCTATCTTTTGCAATATATTTATTTTAAAGATCTTCCATACTATTTCTAAGTAAGAATTATTTTTTATTATCTTCATCATCAGTTCAGCTTCTTTTGATTCGATAGTACTTTATCTTATTATTATCTGGTATTATAGTAGAAGTGCAGAATGGGGTGAGGGGAATCGAAATTCCTTCTATCATTAACACTGTTCAAATGATAATGATGATAATAAAATTGTTATATTTCTTTCTAGCATAGCCAGTTTGGACCAGTGTGTCAAATTTTTCTATCATGAAACAGGTATGCAGTTTTTATAATACACATAGAAATAGCAAAAAAGAAATCTAATCAGAAAATCAGATCAAAAATGTTAGTAAACTTCTTTTTTTTTTTTGAAGATGTCATAGAAAAAAATATTTATACAGTATCATTTTATTATCTATTAAACTTATGTGAATGGCTGTAAACCAAGAATTTGGACAGAGGAAAAAAAGTAAAATAGTAATGGGCAAAGATAAAACAGGAATTGATGGAGGGTTTTTCACTTGGCTATGCTACCAATTATATATATCGTTTAATCCTTTATCCAAGTGTAAGCAAACAAAATTTGCTCCTGAAGTATTTTCAGGACTGGGACAACTCATGGCCAAAGGTGGTATAAGTTCTCATCATTTGCCTTAGTATCCCATAATGCAAAGTACATCTCCTTGAGGACATGTATAACGCTATGCATTAACGGAAGGATCACTACCCAGATCGGTTTTGACCTTTATTGAGGTCTCATCAGTGGGAGCCAGACACCCCCCCCCCCCCAGAGGTAGTGATACTAAGGTGGAAGTAATGGAGAAATCATATTTCCTTCAACTTACCTCTAATCCAGAGAATCTTAATAATAAGGTGCGACACCTTTTGACAACTGGCATACAGAAATATGACTTCTCCATTACTTCCACCTTAGTATCACCACCTCTAGGTCTGGCTCCCACTGATGAGACCTCAATAAAGGGTGAAACCAGTCTGGGTAGTGATCCTTCCCTTAATACATAGCATTATACATGTCTGCAAGGAGATGTGCTTTGCATTATGGGATACTAAGGCAAGTGATGAGAACTTATAATACCATCTTTTCCGAGAGTTACCCCAATCCTGAAAATACTTCAGGTGCAAATTTTGTTTGCTTACACTTGGATAAAGGATTAAACCAAATATATAATTGGTAGCATAGCCAAGTGAAAAAACTTCCGTCAACTTGCCTCTAATCCAGAGAATTTAATAATAAGGTGTGACACCTTTTGGCAACTGGCATATGGAAATATGGCTTCTCCATTCCTTCCATTTAGAATTACCACCTCTGGGTGTGGCTCCCACTGAAGAGACCTCAATAAAGGTCGAAACTGGTTTGGGTAGTGATCCTTCCCTTAATGCATAGCATTATACATGCCCACAAGGAGATGTGCTTTGCATTATGGTATACTAAGGCAAGTGATTAGAACTTATACCACCTTTGCCACGAGTTACCCCAGTCCTGAAAATACTTCAGGTACAAATTTTGTTTGCTTACACTTGGATAAAGGATTAAACCAAATATATAATTGATAAAACAAGGAATGTTTTATCTTTTTAAAAGTGAATTCCTTTAATAATTTGATCTACCATTTGTTTTCTCCATCCTATGTTTGCTACAGTCAATAGATGAATTTGAAGACAGAGCATTTTATGTCTTAAGACAAAGCGCTCTTTTCTTCTAAATAATGGTCTTCATTATAGTGTGTATTATATCATAGAATACTGGAGAAAAGAAAGAGACTCTATTCAGATAGAAAAAATAACTGATTTCATCAATACGAATAGATTGTTTAGAAAAGTGTCAAGTCAGCAGAGTTTTATTCTGTTTCCTCTCATGAATAATTTTCTGAAGTGGGATAATTTTTCTAATAAGATGTTTACTGAGATAGGACAAGAATATTTCTTTCTTTAATTTTAGGAAAAGAATAATTTAAGAAGAATATTAATGTTGAATCCAAGTGAGACAGCTTTCTTTGTATTGAACTGATTATATTGAATGTGTGTGTTGGATGGCTAAAGTTGTTACTCCTAGAAAGGAATAGCAGAGGATTTTGTTTTGTTAGAAAAACCTTAATTTCAGGAATAAAATATATATATATATATATATATTTGTGTGTGTGAGAGAGAGAAAAGGGTATCTCTTATTAAATCTTTTTAAACAAATTCGATGTAAATAATTATAAATGTATATTTTTTAAAATTAATTAAGCAGTTTTTTTGTATTACAATTTCTTTCTCTTGTTTATGAGACTTCTTCTTTCACTGCGCGTTATTCCCGCTTCCTATGCAGGGTCTGCGTGTTACTTAGATGTGACTTCTTGTTAGTACCACTCCCAACTGACCTGTCGCCTAGCCTGCCACGGGGGGGATATATTTTTGACTGTAGAAGCGTATGTTCACGGGCCGGTTTGCCTGCTTGCAGGATGAAAAACGCCAGATAAACTGCAGAAAAAAAACCTACTGCCAGTGCCCAAGACTGTCTAACTTGGCTATGGCTGAGGAAGATCCTCACGTTCCTAACATCTTCGACGGGAATTGAACCTGGGACACTCCTTCCCCAGGCATATGGTTGCGAAGCGCAAAGCCACTAGACTAACCGCGTGGACTGTCTTGTTTATGAAACTAAGATAAGTAAATCTAATAAATGAGATTTAGTGTTAAAGATTTGGTGAAACTAGTATCCTTTTACACTAAAGAAATTTAGATACTGGATTAAATATTAAATAATAAATATTAAAATAAAAATTTTTTTCTCATCATCATCATCATCATCAAATTCCTGCCATGTACACTCAAGGGGTGTACAGGATATGACAGTACTACATGAAAAAATTACATCATTATTAACTTCCTATCGACAATTTTCCTCCAAATCAGTCTGTTACTTGTCAAGATTCCAACATTATCAGATCTTATATTTCTATCGTCTGAGGCACTTTGTACCCTATCAATCCACCTATATCTTGGTCTTCCTCTGGGTCATTTTCCTGCCAACCTGGCAGAGAACACTTGTTTTGCTAATCTTTCCTCTCCCATTCTATTTAAGTGACCATACCACCTGAGATTAGCTCTGCTAACACATTCCTGGATGCTGACAATGTCAAGTTCTTTCCAAATATCCTCATTTTTAATATGATATTGCCATTGATGCCATCTGTTCAAGGCTCTAATCTTTCTCAGGACTCTCATATCTGCGGTCTCTAGTCTTTGGTCAAGTGTTTTTACTTCTGACCCAGCTCTCAGATCCATAAGTTAAAACTGGTTTGAACACTGTCTTGTATACAGCTAATTTAGTGTTCCGACTAATTTCTCTCTTATTCCATATGAATTTATTCAATTGACTTCCCACCATACCAGCTTTGCTGATTCTGTTGTCTATTTCTTTATTTAATTTACCATCTTCAGTAAAAATTGTGCCTAAGTAGCTGAAATGTTTTACTTGTTCCACAGGTTCTCCATTCACAACACAGTTGACATTTTCAATGATTCTGCCTATTTTCATTGTCTTTGTCTTTCTATTGCTGACCTTCATACCATATCTATTACAACAGCTATTCAATTTAGTCAGAGAACCTTGCAGACTTGTAGCGGATTTATTTGGAAGTATAACATCATCCGCATAAAGCAAACAGCTGACATTAACATCTCCAATTTTGATATCAGGTTTAATACCACTTTCCTTCATAATGTGATCCATATAGATAATGAATAACAGAGGGGATAATGTACATCCTTGTCTCACACCAGATTTAACATTAAACCATCTTCCTGTACTTCCTTCAATTCTAACTGCTGACTTACAACTCAAATAAAGACTAAGTATTGCTTGATATAATGCCCCATTGACACCATATAACTGCAGCGTATTGAACAGCTTCTCTCTTGGCACCTTGTCATATGCCTTTTCCAAATAGACAAAACTTAAATACAGATCTTTGTTATATTCCCATGCTTTCTCGACTATTTGTCGTAAAGTGAAGATCTGATCCTGACAGCCTCTATTTGGCCTGAATCCAGCTTGTTCTTCACCAAGCTTTTCTTCCCCAATTCTTCTCAAACCGTTTCTCAAGTATACTTGCATAGACAGGAACACTCAGTAGGGAAATACCTCTGTAATTCTCACATTCAGTTTTATTTCCCTTTTTATATATGGGTACTATTAGAGCTCTACTCCAATCATTGGGAATTCGTCCCTCTGTCCAGGCTTTCTGAACTATGCAGTGCAGCCACTGTAAGACTTTTATACCACCATACTTCAGCATTTCTGGTCGAATATCATCTACTCCTGCTGCCTTTCCACATTTCAAGCCTTTATATGGCTTTTTCTACTTCAAGTATGGATATGTATTCCTTACTGCATGCCTGGTCAGAGTTTTTTATCACTATGCTCTCATCACTGCTTGTTTCATTTAGCAGTTTTTCAAAGTAATTACTCCATACTTGAAGGATATCTTTTTCTCCTGTTTTCATGTCATCTTTATCATCTCTAACTCCTTTTACAGCACTCTTTCCTCCATTCCTAAGCTTCTTCAACAACCTCCAGAATATTTTGCCTCCTTCTTGATATTTATTTTCTATATTCTTGCCAAAGTCCTCCCATGACTTTTGTTTAGCTAATTTTACACACTGTTTGGCTTTCTTACATTTGTCTCTGTATTCTGTAAGAGTAAAAGCTGACTTATTTGCTAGGAACTTTTGATATGCTTTCTTCTTTTCCTTCACCGCCTCTTTAACTTCCTGTGTCCACCAGGGAGTTCTGATTTTTCTATCCTTGCACACAACGTCACCACATGCCTCTCTGGCAGAATCAATCAATGTTTTCTTCAGAGTTTGCCACTGAATCTCCAAGGTTTGATTCCTGTTCTCAAACTCTTTCATTTTCTTTTCAATAATCTTTCTGTATTTTAGTCTACTGTTCACATCTGAGAGCTGCTCAACTTTTATTCGCTTTAAAACTTTCTTACATGTTATTCTTTTCAATATTTTTTTCTTTATATTCCATATTGAGATGAAAAAGTCTTTCATCATATTTAAGAAATTAACGAATTGGACGATCTCAAGCAATAAGATTGTCACTTTTCCGAAGGGCTCTATTAAAAGTAGCCCAGCGGTGTCAGGAAGGTTGCTACAGGTCATTCTTCTGTCAGATGCAACTTCATCTGCTTATATTGTCCTGACAGAATTCATAAAGGTATTTTGCATTTTCTTTCTTTCTTTCTTTTACAAGAATATTTTAAAGGTGCCTCCATAGCTCATTTGGTATAGACGAAGCCCTTTGGTTGGAAAGACCTAGGTTCTATTCCCATCAGTGATGTGAGAAACCTGTATCTGGTCTCTTTTGATAAAAGGTGAGTTAGCTGGCCTCATACTGAGGTAGGGGATTTTTTCACCCAGAAACTGTTTTTTTTTTGTCCCCCACAACAGGCCAACCGGTCCCCCCCCAAACACACATCTACAGACATAGGACACACTGGAGGCATAGGGCTAACCACCTTATCCTTATGATGGGTATGATTTGGAAGGGCTTAGGACATCTGTAATAGGCCAGTAGGCCTAATACGAAAAAGGAAGAAGAGGAAAAATACTTGTTGTATGAGCTTTTTTTTAGTTATGAAGTAAAAACACACATATAGAAAAATATGTATATATATTTGATGTAATGGATTTTCTATAATTATATATATACACAAACACACACACACACACACACACACGTGTGTGTGTGTGTTTGTGTATAATACATAAATAAATAAATAAAACAGACAAAATAAGATATCAAGCTATCAGACAGAATCTTGGGTAAGGCCTTTACAAGAAAAAGAATTTAGAGGTTTTTCCATCTTTAATAGGATGGACATGGGTAAAATATCTTATAAGGTTTGGGAAGCAAAATGTGCAGGAACCAAATCCAAAGGGTATGCCAAAATGGAATGGCAAAAGCAATCGAACTAAGGTGCCTCTTGCTTAAAACAACTGTTAAGAGAATGACAACAGACTGTGTAGGATAGTCTGAGCTGTGGCACAAACTTTCTTTACTTGGGTAGACAAGGAGCAGCAAAGTTTTTAGAGAGAAAAATCATTGTTTTAGCAGAACTAAAACATTTTAATATTAGGAAGGTATATTATCATTAGCAGTTATCCAAAGTGATCACTTAAGTAATTGAATAATACCTTACTGATTGTGATAATTATTATTTTAGACTTCTGGAAATGATAAATATTTAAATATATAAGGTATTAGCACTATATGTTTTATTAATTGTTATTGTAAACTACAATTATGTTGAATACTACAGGATATTTATTTCCTTTCATTTATGTAGATTCTTAAATATCTGCATTGTTTATATTTTTTAAAGAAATTTAATCATATAATGATTTCGTTATTCACCTGTTAGGATGCTCTGAAGTGGAAGCCTTGGAGTGTGCTACCGTACATCCTGCAGAAGTGCTAGGAATCACTAAGTCTAAAGGAACTCTAGACTTTGGCACAGATGCAGATTTTGTTTTTTTGGATAAAGACTTAAATGTAATGGCTACTTATATTGCTGGTGAATGTGTGTGGAAAAAAGAAAGTAAGGTTTCTTAACTCAAAACTGAGGAAAATTTGCAATACATATTCATCAAACCTCTTTATGAGCCTATTTTAGGGTATTAAGGGAATGATTATTACAAGCAAACCAAATAAACTGGAAATCTTTTATACAAGTTTTCAGTATATGCTTTATTTTAGATTATTTCTGAATAGAAGGATGTGAAATATATAATGAAGAAACAATATTCAAGTATATAAAATATCAGTTTGTGTTTTACAGAAATTACTAAATTTTTGTAAACAACAAATAAGTAATAGCATGTCATATTTTGTATTCTGTTGGTGCACTCACAACCCTGTCTTTACTATGTTGTATCTGCTAATCTTCCAACAGTTTAAATTGCCAAGAAATTATGTTCTTGTTTAATCCTTAATCCAAATACTATATAATATTGGGTTGGCAAATAAGTTCATTCGGTTTTTCAGAGTGGAATGAAACACATTTTATTTAATATATATAATACATACTAGTCAGTTATATATTGACCCTTTTTATTAATGACCTCTTGCCATCTGTCCACCAACTTGATTATGCCACATTCATAAAACCCCTGGGGTTTACTGATAAAAAACTGATCCAGGTGTCTTTTGACAGCCTCCTCATTAACAAAGGTTTTTCCCATTCAGAGAATTCTGCAACGATTGGAATAAGTGGTAATCGGAAGGTGCCAGGTCCTGTGAATACACAAAGGATGCGGCAAAACATCCCAGCCAGGATGTAACAATTTACTCCAGGT
The DNA here is from genome assembly GCF_054136105.1 of Typopeltis vanoorti. Taxonomy (NCBI): domain Eukaryota; kingdom Metazoa; phylum Arthropoda; class Arachnida; order Uropygi; family Thelyphonidae; genus Typopeltis; species Typopeltis vanoorti. Next base: position 97,339,211 of record NC_143554.1, read on the forward strand.
TGTTAACAATGTGTGGGGTCTGGCATTGTCGCGGTGAAAGACAACTCCTTTCTGATTTGCCAATTCAGGACGTTTTGTGCTAATTGCATGGGCCAGTCACATTAACTGTGAACAGTAGACAGTTGAATCAATCGTTCTGCCTGATGGTAACACCTCGTAGTGGACAACACCTTTATAATCCCACCACACAGAGCATGATCTTCTTTGGGTGCAATCCCGCTTTCAAGGTTGTTTGCAGCGGTTCGCTCTTGTGCCCCCCATGATCTTTTACATACCACATTATCGTACACGACCCACTTTTCATCTCCCATAATCATCCGCTTCAAAATTGGTTCTTTTTCTTGGCGATGTTGGAGCAAATCACAGATGGATATACAAGCAGTCATATTGGCCTCAGTCAATTCATGCAGCACCCAAACATTGAGTTTTGAAACATATCCCAGCTTGTGCAAATGGTTTTCAATGCTTGTATGGGATATGTTCAGTACTGCAGCAATCTCCCGCACTGTTTGTGATGGATTTTTGTCTACGATATCCTTCACAACACTCGAATCAACCTCGGTCGGACGACTGGTGTGAGGCGCATCACTGACATCAAAATCTCCAGAACGGAATTTGGCAAACCACTTTTGGCATATATGTTCTGTTAAGGCACCATCCCCATATACACTGCATATTTTTTTATAGGCCTCCGCAGCTCGTTTGCCTTTTTTGAAATAAAAAAGCAAAATATGCTGGTAATGTACGTTATTTCCTTCCATTTCTAAAAATATGATACACACTCACAACTGAAGTAGGCCGAACGAAAATTCACTGAAAGGTTATGTGAAATGTCGCCTTTCAACTGTGCAATAGCATTGCACAGTAGCGCAACAATAGCGACAGGCGAAGCGGCATAAACTTGTACTAATGCATAAACCGAACAAACTTATTTGCCAACCCAATATGTTCATGAAAACACAAGGTGAAAATATTATTGATTATAATATACCACCAAATAATTCAGTATGAAATTAACAGACTATTGTCAGTGGCTTAAAAACAGTTTTTAAAAGGTAGAATGCAAACAGTAGATTTATTTGAAATGGAACGAGCCGCATGATGTTAAATCATCAATGCTTTTCACTGAAGAAAAGGTTAATCATAAAAATGTACAATAAATTGCATATATATATGTATATGTATTAGAATTCGTATTTACTCGGTGAAAATGATATGAAAATTAATGAAATTTGAATGACTAAACACCGAGAATAATAAAGAATGGGATTTATTAGGAACACTACTAGTTTCATTGATAAAACAACTTCAGGAAGCTGAATGCTATTAAATCCCATTCTTTATTATTCTCGGTGTTTATTCATTCAAACTTTATTAATTTTCATGTCATTTTCACCGAGTAAATATGAATTCTAATATCATAACTCCTTATGATGAAGATATACTTTTTCACATCAAGAAGCATTGGATTATTCATCAACAGACTAGTCTCTTCCTTAAAAGATGTAAGTGCAATTCAATCATACCTCGTTTTCTTAATTTCAAGGAATCAATTAAAACAATTTGAGCTCAGAGAATTTACCATAAGGCTAAACTGGAACTTCTGTCAGAATGTATCGCAGACACCAAACGCAACCTAGCCTCTTTTTTCTCTAAGAAGTCTTCACTAGAAAACTGCTTAAGTAATTCTCTAGACAATTTGTCTTGGAACAAAACTAAAGAAATTAGTGCTCTTTGAGCTTCAAAATCCCAGAACGCAAATAAAATTAAACTTGTCAAAAAATTTGATTATCTTAGTCGCACGCAAGATCGTTCCTCATCTCATTATGTTTCTACCATTTTTAAAAAAAGTAGTTATAAACAAATCTTCCCATTCTCTTTCATTGGCAGAAGAAAGTGTTCTTGCAAAGGGCCTCAGTTTTGTTCTCGCATCTACTTCCATTCCAAAAGAACTTTTCCTCACAAAAACATCCTCTCTGCCAACCCAAAAAGCAAACTTTCTACTTATAAAAGCTATATTCACAATAAATAATGCTAGACCCCCCTACTGATAACATTTCTCAGTGAAAGATTAGCCATTAAGAACTTAAAGAAAAATAAAGATATCATAATTCTTCCAGCTGATAAAGGGAATGCCACAGTCATCCTGAACAAAACTGACTACCGCAACAAAATACTTGAATTATTGGAGACAGACACTTACTCTGAACTTAATAATGATCCAACAAGAGAATTTCATAACAGAACCAACAATCTTCTAAAAATTACTTCAGAATTACCAAGGCACATCTGTCTTTCTCTCAGATCTGTTCATCCTTTAATCCCACGATTATACGGCCTTCCAAAGATCCATAAAATCCATACTCCCCTCAGACCAATAGTTGAAGGTATCGACTCACCAGCTTACAATGTGTCTAAATATCTTGCCTCTTCCTTAAGACACCTAACAGGAAAATCTTCTTTTTATATAAAAAATTCAGATGACTTCGTCTAGAAAATCAAAAACTTCAAACTAAAAAAATCAGATTTAATGGCAAGTTTTGACATAGTGTCTCTTTTCACAAATGTTCCAACCCAGGAAGTTCTCAATCTCCTTAAGAGCAAATGATCCAAAAAATTCTTCGCCTTACTCTCCCACTGTGTCAATTCAGGATACTTTAGATTTGGAGACAAGATATTTAAACAAAACTCAGGATTAGCTATGGGCAGCCTGCTCTCTCCAGTTCTAGCAAATATATTTCTTGAAGACTTTGAAGAAAAAGCGATTAGTTCGTCTACACTAAAACCTAAGATCTGGCTGCGTTTTATTGATGATGTTTTTTCTCATTTGGGAGCACGGCCTAGATAACCTTAATATTTTTCTGGATCATCTCGACAACTTTCATCACAAGATTAAATTCACCTATGAACTAGAAGCCAACAATTGCCTCCCTTTTTTAGACTTAAAACTTACAAGATGCTCTGACAATATCAAAATCTCCATCTTCAGAAAGCCTACACATATGGACAGATACCTTCATGCATCCTCCCATCACTACCCTCCACAGAAATTTGGCATTATCTCCACCCTGGCACATCGAGCCAGATCATTATTATCCGACGAGATAGAACTTCAAAATGAACTTAATTTTCTAAAAAAGGACCTTCCTCAACAATGGTTTCTCTCTAAAAAAAATAGTGAGAAATTTCTTTTCTGCCATTGTTAACCTACTACGGAAGACTTCTTCCCCAAGAGTGTATATCTCTTTGCCTTTTATCAGTTCCCTCTCTCCCAAACTGGCTAAAAGTCTTAAGAAATTCAACATCAAAACATGTTTCACTATGTTTCCTAAACTGCGTTCCATCCTCAGTCAACCTAAAGAAAAACATCACTTTCTTCAGTACCAGGAGTTTACAAGATTATTTGTAATTGTGGAAAGCCTTCTCAATAAACTCCAATGAAGGCCGCCAACATCTTATAGACTGGTCTCAAACTTCAAACATACATAAGTGTTATAATGAACTTGGGCGACGTATTCTCAAATCCAAAGAAATTTCACTCGATTCAACCCACTTGAATAATAGCCTCAGCTACAATTTATTTGATACACACATTTCTGCTGTCCAGTACTGGCGCTCTCACGATATTTCACACACACATGCAGTTACATACAGCTGGAACTATAGCATGTAATCCAGTTTATAATAGATCTGTTGTCGTTATTATGTAATCTTTCTGTAGTTTTTTGTGTATATAATTCTTTATAGTTGGACACCTGAAGAAGTTGTTTTGTCAACGAAACAGTAGTGTTCCTATTAAATCCCATTCTTTATTATTCTCGGTGTTTAGTCATTCAAACTTTATTAATTTTCATATATATATGTATGTATGTATATATATAATTTATAATACCATACTAAACAGATCATCAGATAGATGTAATATCTATCTAGTTTTCCAAAAAACATACTCTATTTAGATTTCCTTTTTAGCATCGAACGAAACTTATTTTAACCTTTCCAGTGAAAAGCTAATAATCTCTGCTTAGAAGTTTCATCAATCCTACTTAAATCCAAGCTTCCATCATCTAACATATCTCCATCTGAAAAGAAAGCTTTACATTCCCTAAGACACAACAATCACCTTTTTTCACCAAAGCAGACAAGGGAAAAGCTACAGTAGTTATGGATTATGCAAATTATAAAAGAAAAATTTCTCTTTTACTACGAGATCGTTCAACCTACCAGGAACTGGATCATATCCCACAAACTGGCAACTTAAGAAATTGAACTTCTAGATGAAGTTATAAATTTAGATGCAAACAACATAGAAAAGTTACTCATTTTTCAAGAACACCAAGGTTTCATGGTCTACTAAAGATCCATAAGAAAGACATTCCATCCATTTGTAGACTGTATTGATTCACCTACATATCGCATAGCCAGATATTTTAGCAAACTTACTGAAATCACATATAGGCTCGCTCTTTTTAAAAAAACTCTTTGGATTTCTTAGACAAATTAAAACATGTCTCCACACAACCACTGATCTTATGGTGAGCTTCGATACAGAATTACTATTTACAAATGTACTTCTCAAAGAGACTTTACAACTACTTAGTGAAATATTTCCACAAGATATAGTAAAACTATTTGAATTCGGGATGCATTCTGGATAATTTTCATCTCACCCTCAACCTTCATTTTGGGTTAGATATATAGATGACATTTTTGCAGTGTGGCCTCACAATATAGATACATTACCAACTTTTTAGCTAATATTAATACTTTACATCCTCATATCGAATTCACTATGGAAATTGAAAGAGATGACAAATTATCATTTTTAGACATTCTTCTCATCTGCTCACCATCAGATAATTTAACATCATCAGTTTATAGAAATGTAACGTCCACTTTCACTGGACGTTACATTCTTCAACAATCTGCACATCATCCTTCTCAAAAGACAGGACTCAAAGTGTTTAATTCAACAAGCTAAGACTAATTGTTCAACTCCCTATCATTTACAGGAAGAACTCGCTACTATCAAGCAATATATGAAATTAAATGGCTTCTCCGAAAGGATGACACAATATCTGTTTTGACTCCTACAAACCTAACGTAAACAACAAAGAATAATATGTCTGGTTCCAGTCCCATACATCTCTGGCATTTCAGAACCTAGTTCAAGAATTCTGAAGAAATATGATTTAGTAGCGACTTATATTCCTATTAAACTCTCAACATATTTCCCCTCTTTTAAAGATAAATGCTCACCTATCTTCTAGGTGTATTATTAATACTTTACATCATCAGTTAACTGGTAAGACAGTTTTTTAGCTGAATATGGAAACATTTCTACAATAATTAGCTCTTCATAAACGTTTATGAACATGGCAGTTCTGTTTATCTGCATCTACAGATATTTTATAGGAGAAATTCAGCAAATTCTGTGATAGAACTAAAACAAAGCTGATTTTTAAAATTAAAATATTACCCAAAATATGCGGACTCTGCATAGGAAGCGAGAATAATGCATAGCGAAAGAAAAAGAAGATGTATTAGTGTGTGATTTGTGAACACTCACATTAATAAAGTTGCCATTGCCAGGACTAATGAGAAATCGTTTTTTTCGAGATTAATAGGATGTTATTTATAATAATTGTACCAAGTTCCATGTGACTGCCATCTTTTCTACTTTGGGCAAACTGGATGTTCAATAGAAAAAAGAATCAAGAACATCAATCATATATTTTTCATAACAAATCTGATGTCTGGATTACCACAACATGAAATAGAGGCAGACCATAACATTCTCTGGATGATGTGGTCTGCATAGATAGTTACAAATATATATATGTGTGTGTGTGTGTGTGTGTGTGTGCAATTTATTGTATGCTTTTTTGATTAACCTTTTCTTCAGTGAAAGCATAACACTATTCACAGTTTAATATCATGCGACTTGTTCTATTTCGAATAAATCAATTGTTTGCATTCTACCTTATAAAAACTGTTTTTACAAGGTATTTCAATTTCAGACTGAAATTTTTGGGAGTATGTTTAATAAATAATAATACTTTAACCTTTTTGGTGTATATTTTATGTAGTACTATGGCACAAGTTTCTCTTAAAACTAGAACTTTATCCAAGTGTAAGTAAACAACGTTTGCCTATGAAGTATCTTCACAACTAGGCTATTTGTAAATAGAGGTTAATGACTTCACTAGAGACTAATTGCCTTAGTATCCCACAATGCAAAGCACATATCCTTTTCGACATTCATAATGTTATGCTTTGAGGGATCACTACCTAGGCCTGTTTTGACCTTTTTTGAGGTCTCATCACCGGGAGACTGACCCAGAAGGAGATGCCAAGGTTGAAGTAATGCAGAAGTCATATATATGAGTAATGAAAAGGTGTATCACCTTATTATTAAATTACTTTGGATTAGAGATAGTTGTAGAAAGTTTTTTTTTTTTACTTGGTTCTAATTTAAATTAAACTTTCCAAGAAATTAATGTGAAGTCATTAGCCTCTATATACAAGTAGTCTAGTTGTGAAGATACTTCACATGCAAACTTTGTTTGCTTATGCTTCAATAAAGGATTAAACAAGAATATAATTTCCTGGCAAGTTTAATTTAAATTATAGCTAAGTTTATATGTTTTCAAGTAGGGGTAAGAGAATATAGGTTTTCAGGAGGGAAAAGGCTATAAGACCTGCAATTGAAAAGCCATTGTTTATTGTGACCTAAATCTAAGTTTTTCCAATCACAGGACATAACTCCAGTTCCTCTCATAAATAAAAAGACAAATCAGCCTAAATATATCTAGAACACTGCATGGCCGTTAAGTTTTGAATCTAAATACATTGTAGTAGCAGATGCAAAATTACAAGCTTTTTATTTAATACGTGTATGTATTAGTGTCTGCCCCAGTGGCAGGCTAGGCGACAGGTCTGTTGGGAGTGGTACTAACAAGAAGTCGCATCTAAGTAACGTGCGGACTCTGCATAGGAAGTGAGAATAACGCATAGCGAAAGAAAAAGAAGATGTATTAGTGTGTGATTTGTGAACACTCACATTAATAAAGTTGCCATTGCCAGGACTAATGAGAAATCGTTTTTTTCGAGATTAATAGGATGTTATTTATAATAATTGTATATGACAGATTGTAAAACGATGACTGCTGTTTCAGTCTGATGTTCTTTTATAGTGATACTTGAAGAAAATATATTGAAAACTGGTAAGATAGTTTTTTAGCTGAATATGGAAACATTTCTACAATAATTAGCTCTTCATAAACGTTTATGAACATGGCAGTTCTGTTTATCTGCATCTACAGATATTTTATAGGAGAAATTCAGCAAATTCTGTGATAGAACTAAAACAAAGCTGATTTTCAAAATTAAAATATTACCCAAAAATTATCCAGTGCATTAAAATTATTCAGTTGCATTAGGAAATTAATTTGCTAGTCTGAGGTCTAGTTACATAGTGCAGTGTCAGAAGGATCACTAATTATAGAACTAGGTTAGTGCTAATTCTGTGATATTAGCACTCGATAAATGCATTCTTAAGGCATTAAATTTTTGTATTTTAAGATTAATTCTCAAAACTTAGAGACTTTCAGTATACATAATGATCTAGCATTCACGTATGAAAAATAAGTTGCAAATATGAATTCCTGCTATATTCTGAATTTCTGTGTGGTCTTTAATAACTAGTCTTTAATTAAAACTGGACTTGCTATTACAGATGAACACAGGATTTTAAGCTTATATATCAAGGTCATCTTCAAATACAGTGAACTCTGTTATCCAAATAGCTTGGGAAATAGCATCTTTAGATAATGAATTTTTCTGCATACCTAGAGTGTTGCTTTCCTTGTGATGCATATGCAGGGAATGTATTGTTCCTGTGTGTGTGTGCGCGCGCATGCATGCTTTGATATGTGAATTTTGTTATCACAATGCCAGCACTCTTGGTCATGTCATGAATTTCATTGGAGGCAGGAGAGGATTGAACTATTAATTTATAATGCATACAGAAAAATAAAATTATGAACTAAAGAATGAAAAGAGACACCCTGAGCTGTACTTTTGTTTGAGATATGAAACATTTATCTCTTAAATTAATACAGAATGGTAACCTTTCAACATAAAATGAATAAGCACAAACAAAGGAAACTGAGGCACAAAAACATATCCCTTCTCTCTTCTTGCATTTTAATGAAGTAACAGCAAACCAAAGTTGGCACTATAAATGGGAAGTTTTCCCACATAGTCCACAAATATCATCAGCAGCATAATTGTCAACTTAATTTATTTTTGCAGTAAACATTTGCAATTTACTAGATGTTTAATAGGGACATGCATGGTAGACATAGTATAATACTTTAAATAACATAATACTTTAAATAACAGCTTCACACATGTAAAAGAAAACTAGAATTTATTAAATGCTCCTATAGGAATATTCTAGTTTTCTTTTACATGTGTAATTCTGTTATTTAAAATATTGCTAAATGCAGTTTGATTTGTGCAGTTGACAAAAGTTTATAAAAGATGAATAAATATATTCCTTAACCAAATATAAGTGAACACATTTTGTACTTAAAAAAAAAACCAAAGAACATTGTATATAAGATGATAATCAATTTATATTGATCATCCTCTTTTACATCATTATAGGCATTTTCACCTATCAGTCTTGTAAATTTGACATCAATCGATGAATCATTACAGTATTTATTTCTACAGTCTCCCATGTTTTTTGTATAAACTGCCATAATTCTATTTTTTTTTTTTTTAAATGTCATTTGCTCAGATTTGGTTAAGAACTATATTTATTCATTTTTTTTAAAGCATTTGTCAATTGCATTTAATTTGCAAAAAATAAGTTGAGAAATGTAGCAAGTCATCAGCAGTAACTGTCATTTGCAACGGTGTGTGTGTTTGGGGGGGGGGACTTCCCATTTCATAGTGCAATGAAAAGTTTTAATGTGAGATATCAATCTTGCATCAACAAGTATGGTTCTATTAATTGGAAAAATAATAGTGCAGCTCAGACAAGTCTCTCCTTTATTATTATTCCCCCCCCCCCCCCTGCAGTCAATAATTTTGTTTTTCTTATTAATAGAACCATGCTCACTGGTGTGAGATGGATATTTAAAAAAATGTGAAAACAACATGCTACCTGTATATATCCAGAAATTATTGCAATATCATTCATTTTTATACTTTATTTGCCTACTTGGCATTAATATTTATCATTTTGAAATACAGTTCTAAAGATTTTACTGCAGAAAAAATTGGTTATAAGAATGGTAATCATAAACATACCTAATCCTAAATTTTGACAAGAAAAATTCTGCTTAAGTTTCGTGTTAGTTTTTCTGCAACTTGTTAAAATTTTAATTTTCAGTCATGTAGAACTTTTAATAACTTTCCCAGTAATGAATTACTGCAGTGTATTGTAGTCACCATAAACTACAAAAAATATTTTAGGCTGATTTCAGAACTGTTTTAAAGAATTAAATTTTATTTATCTTCTTGACTACATTTAGCAATACATTATATATTCAGGTAAATTATGATCTAAGAATGCCTGTAGTAAAAATAAATAAAATTGCTATAGACATTATATTAGATGTTTTCATATTACTTTGTTGAAATATGACTATTTTCTTAATGATTATTAGGAAAATAGTAAACCATGTTTCACTTTAGCATTCAAAAAAGTTACAAAATTCATTATTCTTAACGACTGTATATGCACCTAGCTATCAGTCAGTAAACTTTTAGACTAAACATAAATTAATTACTCAACATGATGTTACATCCCTGAGAACATAATTGGCATGTATGCAAACTTCAAATGTGGGAAAATATAAGCATGTTTACAATAATATCCAGATCATTCAGTTGATTTCAAAGATGAAACTAAAGTGTCAAGATCAAAAGACTGTAAAATTCTGAATTATTATAAATATCATGTGATTTAATTTCTATAAAGAAAAATGGTATAAGTGTGGAAACTAATTATTCATTCTCTGAAGTAATTTTTAACTAAGATTATGAATAAACAAACTTAAATCTGCACAAACAGCAGACTTCTTAAAACTTGGACACACAATTAAATTGGGTCAAACAATAATTGTTTCATGATTAACTGGAATAAAATTCTTCATGAGCAAAAACTGCGCCTTCAGCTAAGTGTAACAAATGTGATTAGGCAAAATTAACAAATAAGAATTCGGAGATTACTTTTTCTAGTCTGATATTTAATAAAATATTTATGTTATTACATAAGTATTGTATTTCTTGTATTGTTTTTTTACACTTTTGAATATACCTATTGATGCCCCCCTCCCCTTTTTTTAAAGTTACAAAAAAGCATAGTGTGAAAGTTTCTCTTTTGTCTCACCTTAATAAAGAAGTATAAAAATATATTGTATACAGTTTCTGCATTATATTTATAAATAGAGCTATATCGTAAGGAAATGAGCTTTTCTTGCTTTTCATTAGTACTAGCTCTGAGATAGCTATGGAAACTGAGTAAATAGTAAGTCAGTAAAGTGCCCCCCGCCCTAAACACAGACACCCATTAGTAACATTAGAGAACCCAGCTGAAATTACTATTTAATTTGACCATGAAAGAGCCCAAGTGTGGATTGTATGTTAAAGCTTAAAATTGTATGTTAAAATGCCATATATGCTAATATTGAACAGATTTATGTTGGCCAAGTCCTTAATATCCACTAGGTCATATGGTTTTGCTTACATCACAGCTGTTTGGAAGTAGACAATCATTGTATAGTCATTCCCAAAATTTCATTCATTTTATTTTAAATAATGAAGAAATTCCTGGAAATAATTACTTCATTAAAACTAGCTTGAATTAAACAATATATAACTATGTATTTGAGAACTATATCTTCATGTACACAAAACTTCAATACAGGGAAAATTACTCAAATATGTAGGTGCAGAAAGCATTTATTTAAGTAGGAGCTGCTGTGGTATCAGCAACATATGCTAATGCTGTGACCTCAAGCAGACTGCAGAATAATTAATACAAAGGCCAGGAGGAGGAGTTTTATTTTATCAGTCAATAAAAGTGAAGTACAGTGTGCATTGTTTAATTAATACTAAGATGAGACTAGCAGGCTGTTTATGAGGATAATCATGGGATATATAGCAGTATTGAGAGGAAAATGTAATGGGCCAAACTAACCTCTAAATAAAATACCACATGATGTACAGCAAGCATTTTTATTAAATGAATAAAAAAGCACATTTCTAAAACTTGCAGTTAAATATTCTTTTATTTTAATTTTGTGTTAAAAACAGACAATTCACAGTAGTTTTTGTTTGATATACAGGGTGTTCGGGATAAATTTGACAGTTTCGTAAGGAAAAAGAAAATCTTCTTTGTATCTATTAAATTTAATGAATTGACAAAAAAACATTACAGGCAGAGTTAATTACAATACTATCAACAAGATTTACTCAAAATAACCACCATTAGCATCAATCACAGCTTCAATTCTGCTTCGGAACCTCGAACAAGCTGATGCTACAGTCTCCCTGGGAAGGGCCGCAAAAACTGTTTTAATTTTATCCATTAACTGGGCTTTTGTATTACTGGAAGTGCGATTGGTGTCTTTTTCAACTGCGCCCCATACAAAATAATCCATGGGGTTAAGGTCTGGGGAGTTTGGAGGCCAAACATTTGGACTGGTGAAGTCGTAGAAATTTTCAGACAACCATTTTTGACTTTTCCCAGAGGTGTGGCAAGGGGCCGAATCCTGCTACCATACATACGGCCTACCATTGGCTACCCTTGTTATCCAGGGCTTGACTACAGTTAGCAACTCCACGAACAAAGCCCGAATTCCAATGCCAGGGTTCTTCAACACCTGTTCCTGCAGATTTGCGAGGAATTCTGCTGTACGAACACAATCAGATCGTCTGCTAGGGATCTTTCTTCTTGCTACATCCTCGTAGTCACCATTGCAAGTCTCTAGTTCATGCCTGATTGTTTTTACTGTATTCAGGGAGCATTGGGCAGCAGTCGTAATATCCTTATTTTGATGGCGGGCACGAATCATCATGATACAAGTTATTCTCTTCCATGATTCAGGTGGGTTCCAGCTATCCATCCTTTCTGACATCTTGTATATGAATGAAGAAGGGTCCAAACTTTTAAATGAAGAGAAGTGTGTGTTAATACATGTAACTTACGGAAAAATATAATTAATTATAAATATGTCAAATTTATCCCGAACACCCTGTATATGTAAACAAACATCATAGAAAAACTTACCTAGCTTATTGAAATATTAACTGCTCACTCAAATGGACAAGGTTTACTCGCCCCACTGATTTTTTTGAAAATATGGTGAAAGTGTTAAAAAAATAGGTAATAAAAATAGAGACAGAGTACTAATTAGTAATACAATGCAGTTTTGTCTGAAAAAAAAAAATGATGTGAAAAAGATTCGATAAATAACTACTATTATTTATCAAACTCATTTGCTTAGTTGTACAACATATCAAATGAATTAATTTTTATTTTTTTTTCCTCCCGTGTATCCAAGAATATATTCATTCCATTTGAATGATTTTTGCAATTGTTTGGTAAATAAGTGAAATAAAATGGAAATGTTTTGAGAGTGAAGGAATTGGTTTATCCAAAAAATTTGTGAAATTAAAATTTGTTTGCCACAAAAATTATATTGATATTAATGTTGCCATGGATGTTTAGTACATAAGCTACATATTATTTCTTTTGTATACTTTCTATATGCACATATACTTGCATTGTAAAATTTTTTTTTTTAATGTCATGGCAAGTATAAATTCATATCAAAATCTTAGAATAGAAGACACCACATGCATGTGCACACACTAACACTTGACTTAAACTTATTTTTCCAACTCCATAAATAAACCTATTTTCTTTTACTCTTGACATAAGAAGGGGCATAAACACATTTTCAGCAGATGTAAATAAGTCACATCAGCTGGTTCTTTTCAAAGACTTTTTGGATAGCATGATGTATACACAAAGTAGTATCGGCAAATTTTATTTGCCAATTATTTAGTTAAAAATGTGAAATATTTTTATCTTAAGTTTTGGATGTTAAATATAATACCACACTAAAGACAGAATGGTATTATTATATTTAGCATCAAAAGCATAAATGAGATAAAAAATATTTCACATTTTCATTCCTTTAAACTTATTGCAATATAATTTAGTTGGAACACTAACATTTAAGAATAGAAATTAACAACAAATCACTAAAGGAGGAGGGGAGTATAGAGTTGCGATTACCATTTTGCCCTTACATCCTTCACACAAAAGCTGATGTACAACATACAAAATATTTACTTTTATTTTGAATAAACAGATTAAACCAATTTATGGAGAAGATAATTTGTGCCAATAAAGGTTTTGTTGATTTCTATCAGGCATATGACAGCATTAACAGAGGAAAGTTATACGAGATTATGATATGCTTTGGAATACCAGATAAACCAATAAGACTTAAAATGTTAATAACTGAAAATTTGGAAGCACAGGTTAAAATACAGAATTATTTAACAGTTCCTTCAGCACAAGAGATAAGACTAAAATTAATCAACAAAAAACCAAAATAATGATTAATACCAGGCAGAATTACCTTAGACAAGTGTAAAAATTGGGAACTTGAGTGAAAACAGTGGAACAATTTAAATATTTTGGAATAATAAGCACAAGCTAACCAAATAAGATGATGAAAGTGCAGAATTGAATAAAGAGAGGTAATCAGGCTTTCTGTTTTCTCTCTCTCATGTGTACCTCAGGTCAAAAGATATTCATTGGAAGATAAAATATATAAATTGCTAATTGTTACCTATGGATGTGAAACTTGGATATTTACATCAAGAGTGGAGAATTTGATTTCAGCTTTTGAAAGGAAAATTCTTAGAAAAATATTTAGACCAGATAATGGTCTCTGGAGAATCAGATATTTCATGAATTATATCAACTTTATAAAGAATCCAGAGTAATTAAATTCAAAAAGTTGCATTGGGCAGGGCGGTATCCTTAAGAATACAATAAATAATAAAATTGGTGAAAGACCAAAAGGAAAACCTACAAAAAAGATGGATTAGTCAAGATAACCACATAATATAATTTCCAAATGTTGGACAAACAGGGTTGGAGGCAACAAATCCAGGAAGCCAAGGCTCAACTTGGGCTGGTGATGCTAATGACTATTTCAAACAAAAGCAAAACTAGTTCATCTAAAAAATTTTTGGATTTGAATGTCAAAGCTTTTTATTGAACAGGTTGAAATATTTGGATGTGTGGCTGTTTTGTATGCCATGCCGATTTAACATTTTTTTTAAAGTAGGTTTTTGACAGTTGTATTTCAACATTTATATATATATATATATACACTGCTCAATAATAACATAGTTAATAAGACATTTTTATTTCATGCATTTTCTCTTCATGTGAATTTATGCACATCTTTATTTTGGAATGGTGCTAGTAATGATTAGGTCATATTCTGCAGATTTACCATTATTATTAGTGCTTCTGTTTTCTAGATTGTTCTAGAACATTTCTCCAGGTTTGGAATTCATCGAGTTACTTCCTCTGCTGCGTAGATCTCTAACCAAAACCATGTGTAATTGCTATGCAGTTTTTTCTTTATCAACTCTCCCCTAATGACTGAAATTCCTCTTCCTCTACTAAAATCTTCATCGAGACCGTAGTGCAAAAATTAGTCTGAATTTCCCATTTTGATGTGGCAAATTTTTTTGCTTAGTCAGAAAATTTGTCATATTTTTATTTTAATCCTTTATCCAGGCATGAGCAAACAAGTTTACACATGAAATACCCTCACAGCTAGGCTACTTGCATTTAGAGGCTGTTAACTTAATCTGCTTCAATATCTCATAATGCACAGCACACCATCCTTTTGGATGTGTAATTGCTATGCATTATAAGGGTCAACTAGCATGGGATCTAAGCTCTCACTACTGTTTTCCTGGTTCCAGAAAAATAGTAATGCTTTAAGTTGATGCCTATGCTAGTACATTTGGTCATGTTTGTTTGTGGTTAAGTACATATTGCATACAGTTTGTTTGACTGAGTTTCAATTTCTAGCCCATCCTCGTTCATATCCAGATGTATACATCACAAGGAGGAGATGGGGGGATATTAGTTTAACTAATGACCCAGCATTCCCTAAAGTGAAAATTTAAAAAAAAAAAATTGCATGCTTACTATATATATTTTTTTAGAATGTTGTTTTCATTAACAGGACATTGTAGTATACAAGATTTGGCCACACAGTATAAATTTGATTTTGTCAGGTGTAAGATTGTTTTCTCTCTGCAAATAGATTATAGATGCTAACTTATAGAATATATTTCTTCAGTAAAACAAAAATTATATTAGAATTAGAAATTTGAAGTCTGATCTTCATTTTAGTGAAATATAATTCAGTCCTTGCCAATATTCAGTACTGGTTTTTAATTTTTTTTTAATGATTTTTGATAAATTTCATGACATGAAAGGAAATATTTTCCACTTATTATTCCTCTTCAGCAATTTATAACTTTTTTTTCAATACTTTAAGTGATGCTAGTCATTTTATTGTAGTCTTTATTCAGTAAATCATTCCCTCCATTATAAATAATATTGTATGTGCCAAAATAAACTTAATTTACAGAATACAAATTTTTTTTTTTTTTTTTTCGCATCCTGGATTATGTTCATAACCAAATGTTGCTAACTGAATTTTAATGGACCAGTTATCAGAATTATTTCTGGATTTGACAGTGTAATCTTTGTTGCATGGATAAATCCATACATTGCATATTTCAAATTTGAGGATTAACAGAATAATTACAATGAAGTTATTCAGTCATCCTGAAACCATTTCTAACATTGGAAGAGAGAGAAAAAATGATTTTCAAAAAGTGAAAACAATTAGTCATTTCTGATAACCGATGCCTTGATGAGATAAAACATTACTAAGACTTTGCACTGAAGGATACTTGAGAACATGCTATTACTTTGTAGTTTATATTTTTGGCATATAACGTACTTTATGAAATCTCTTTTTAAAGAAAGCATTTTTTTAAAAATAATCCATTTACAATGGCTGTTGTAAAATGTTAAATTTTTTTATGAATGTTGTATTTTAAAAATTATAAGTACAAAGATCTAAATAAAATCTTGTTTCATTGATAACATTGTTTAAAGAATTTTAAAATTTGATTTTATGCTGCTATTGCAATCTATTTTGAAAATGTTTGATGATTTTGTACAGTATTATTAAAAATAAATTGGTTAATTATTGAAAAGTGTTTCATAAATTCAAAAACCAATTCTTATCAGTGGATTGCATTTACTTTATATTGTTTCAAAATTCATCCTAGAGAAATCACGCTTGGGCTTTTTGAAATGAGTCATTACATTTTTCAGGGGGTTTAATGTTTTAATATACAGTGCATCACTATATAAGTAACACCATAAAAACAAAATAACTTAAAGATACCAAGAAATTATATTTTCTTGGTTTCATCCTTTATCCACACATAAGAAGACAAAGTTTGTGCGTAAAGTAATTTCACGACTGGCAGCTAATGACTTCACATCAACTGCCTTAGTATCCCATAATAATAAACATAACTGTCTCCCAGACAGGCAGATTAATGCATCTTGAGGTTAGGAGATCATTTCATAGTCAATGCAGATTCCAAAAATAGTTGCTAAGACCTATAATGACTTCTACGCAACACAGCTGTTGTCTTCCATTTAATGCTGTGTGAAGGGGGTTATCCAGAGCATGGTCTGTCACTCTTGACTTGCCATACAGACTATTTCAGATGTAGTTATGTTCTTCGATGCAGATGTTTAAAACAAGAAATTGCAGGCATGCTTTATATGCTCCAGGAATTACGTAGATCCTTCAGAGAGTGATTGAAAGTTATGATCTTATCAGGGATAAGATCAGGTGCATTGATACATTCAGGAGTATCTATTATGATATATTAGATACCTAACAGGGTGCACCATGAAAAAATGAAGATTGGGCATTAGGTCAGAAGCTATTATTAAAAAAAAAACTAAATTTTGCAGCATGTAAAAAAAAAATTGACAGTGCAAAGGTACTCAACCTTGATTTTGGTCCTACTACTGATGCTGAGTTTCTCAGGAGACTAATTATTACACAAAATAACTATACTTCTGTATTTGAAGAAATCTGGCTGAATTCAGTTGAGGTAGAGGTGTTTGCATGCAAAAGCCAATTATAAATCTGACACAGGAACTCCTATGAGTCTACCATTGGTCTGAATGCTGAAGATTCCTTGAATTTAAGCAATATCAACTACTATATTGTACATTTGCAGTCATTTGATTTGAATGATGCAATTTGTAGAGGAAAAGGAGGTAAAAATTCTTTTGACCATATTTGCTAATTTCTCTCATTAACTTGGGGAAAAAAACTTCTCTTAGAGACCAAACATGGAAATTTTTTCCCATCTACTTGTCTTCCAATAAGCAGGGTGGTGATCCCACACTAGCAATGATTAAACAAATTAACAAACATCCTTACAATGGAATTTGAACCTACACTTTGTTGATTGGAGAGTGGGCATATCCACTCAGCCAACCAGACTGGCAAACATTTGGTATCAAAGTGGCAGATTAATAATAATTCAACCTGGAGCTGAAGTTACAGCAGAGTGAATTTATAATAGCTGGCTTATGAGTTACAACTACAACCCTCGATTACAATATCAAAACTATAACAAAAAGAAGACAGGTGGCTGCAGGCTCTTGGTGCAAAATATAACTTACCAAGGGCACTGTGGCAAAGTAGTTAGGCTGGTAAAACAGCACCAGCCCCATGATTGTAGGTGATTTAATTTGTAAGTATGGAGGCAGCCATACGAAGTAATCAGAAACAAAATTATACATTCCATATTAATTTCCATACATGCTTAATGTTGATTATAAATGTTTTATTATCCTTATTTACTTTTGATACTATTCAGGTTAACATTTAGCTAATTTTTAAACATTTGTTTAAATGAAAGTAGGGAAATGGCTGCTAACTGACAAGCTTGTAAATAAAAATTGTTGTCCGTGATTCAGCATTTCTTTAACGTAATTTTTTTTTTAAAGAATAAATCCAAATCTTGCATTTGCGAAAGCAGCAAGAGATGTGTTTCCATTTATACCAGTTCTTTGCTGCTGTAAGAGTACCAAAATATTTTTATTCCCTTGTCCCACTTCCTACATGTTCATCATTTGTACATAACTTGCTAAAATACTGTACTGCAAAATCATATATAGTCTTAGCCAAATAATTGCAAAATGTTATACTTTCACAATTGCATCTGCTATTTTTTTTTTTTTTAACTGTTCAATTGTAAAAAGTCTAGAAACTCTCTGGAGACTTTGTAAAGCATCTTGGAAAATTTCAGTGTTTAGGCTCTAGGCTTTCTGGATTATGTTGAAGGAAAAAAAAAAAAAATAGTCTGCCTACAGAATCAATATGCATGAGTTCCTGTTCATAATAGTGCAATATCAAGCAGCTCATACTGAAAGTTTGCAATTTTGTAAATTCTCAAATACTAACAAAAAATTAAGTTTTAATGTACAAACATAAGTTGCTTACTTCATATAACATGATGGATATTTATCATTCTTGCATTTAAAGTTCATTTGGAAGATTTTTTATTTTTTATTTTTTTAAATTTAAAGGTATCTCTCTTTAAAAAAAAAAAAAAAAAAATCAACCCAAAAATGGAAATGACAAATTATGATGGAATATTGCACTGAATGCATGAAATCAGTTAATTGTAATGTTTTGCAGCAGAAATTTCAAAGGTTTTTCAAAAGATACATACATTCCTTAGCCAAAACATTATAAACCACCTACCTAGTAGTGTGTTGGGCCTCCTTTGGCAAAAATAACTGCTTGCACCCATCTTGGCACTGACTACACTAGACCATAGGTGTCCTGAGGTATTCTGGACTGACTAGACCAAATAACATTGTGGAGGTTAGTGCCCAAGCAAGGCACTAGCAGATGCTACATTGAATATGATTCTCTAAATGTAAGTCAGGATTCAAAACAGGAGAATTAGGCAGCCAGTGGAGCACACAGAATACTTGGATATACTCTTTGAACCATGATTTCACAATGTGAGCCTTGTACCACAGGACATTGTCTTGCTGGAAGATTCCAGATCCATCTAGCCACATTGTCACCATGTAGGGGCAGTATCATCCAAAACAATCCCCAGGTAAGAATTAGCAGTCAAGGTGTGTTCATTGGGGGGGGGGGACAAGAGGATGCCCACCACTGACCTGTTTCTGGCCAACCGTGCAGTATGATTGGCTGGAAATGTGTGGTCAATTTTTTGGCTCATAAGTGTATTAGTATCAATAAATAAACCATTATAATTTAATTTTTTTTTTTTTTTTTAATGTGGACAACATATTGTCCCAATTATGTTTCATGAAAAGAGAGGGACAAAATTAGTTTTATGTTCAGTCATTTCTAATTACAGGCTTAATACTTTATTTTGTATATGTATTCTCAAAAAATAACAGTACATTTGAAATAAACTAAATCCCTCCTTGTAGGATTACCATACATATTCTCAATTATGTTTCATAAAGAGAGGGAGAAAATTAGTTTTATGTTCAATCATTTCTAATTACAGGCTTAATACTTTTTAGAAAAGTTTTCATATTCATTTCAAAAAAGATTTACAGTTTACATGTAGTTCAGAAGCACATAAAATCATGATTGCATTTTCAGTATATTCCTTTTTTCTAGAGCACTCATTTCTTTCAAAAGACTTGCAACATTAAATCGGAGGTGGTGAAATTGGGATGGTGAAACCTAGAATGACAATTTAAAAAAAAAAGTTCATTAAAACATCCTATTAAATTAGCTATCAAATAACAAGTTATGAGATAAGAATCTTTACTTTCTCTAAATCATTAATCAAAAGAATTCCAAGTTGACAGTGATGGAGTGTAGCTTTTATTAAAGTGTTAGCCTCAATTCTATTTGCACACAACACTACTTAAATATATCTGTAATTAAAAACAGAAACATGCATTTTTAAAGTTTACATAAAATGATCATCTCCACACAGCTTTGGTTCCTACATTTTGCAAGTACTGCTGGTTTTGGCAGGCTGGGCAGTATAAGAAAAATGTCTTATTTGTGTACCAGACATCATTAAAATGGCACACCTTTGTTTCACTTATATTATAAAACTAGGTGTGGGTCTACCTCTGTGTGATTTCTTTCTTTGCAAAAAATTTCGACTAGAAAATGAATTTCTTAACTGTCTATTATGTACTTACACTCTTCCCACATTATAATTTCATTTCCTGTTACAATAACCAGTAGTAAACATGCTCACGACAATGAACAGCTGATTCTGAAACTGAAAACTAATTCAAAATTGAAATATTGGGAATAAGCGAGACAAGATGGAATGGACAGGGAATGACCAGATGAGTCCAGGAGAAACAATAATATACTCTGAAAAAAAAAAAAAGATGAGGATAGTGAACATGCAAAATGCAATGGTGATGTCCAGTAAAGCAAGATCTACCTCAATATTCATAAAGTGAGAATTATAAATGTATATACACCAACTAATAATACAGGCAAAAAGAAAAATATGAATTTCATAATATATTACAAAAAAAAAAAAAAAATAGATCATATAAATCCTAGAGATATAATTATAGTAATGGGGGGGAATCTAAATGCTAAAATAGGAAATGATCATAAAGGTAGAGAAATGGAGAGATTTTACTGGATTTCTGCATGGTGAATAAATTAGTAATAGAAGGATCCATCTTTAATAAGCATAAAAATATAAATAAAATAACAGAGCACCAGATGGAAAAAAACTTAACCAAATTGATCATATGATAAAGCAGAGAAAATGGCGAGGATCTCTCTTGAATGTGGGATCAATGAGAGGAGCAGATGCTTATACAATTTTTTAATAATAGGAGAAATTAAAATAAAATTAATGACCATAGAGGAAAGTAATGGGCAAAAATTGAAAGTATAACAAACTAAAAAATCATCAAATTCCTGACATTTTTTACATGAAAGAGGAAAAAGATGAGAATAAACACTACAAAAATAAAAGAAACAATTGAAAACAATAAAAATATGAAAATACTAAGAAAACATTTATCAGTTAGTAAAAGTCAACTGCAATAAAAGATAAGAATGAAACTACAATAAGGAACCAAGAACAAATCCAAAACAGAATAGAATTTTATAAAGAACTCTATAGTGATTCTTCAATAGATAAATCAAATATAAATAACTCTTTCCCATCACATATGGAATTCATTCACCTCAGATGAAATAAAACAAGCATTAAAACAAATAAAAAATGGAAAACGTCCTGGTGAAGACCTAATTCACATAGAATTAATTAAATGGGAAGAAAACAACATAATTCACCATGTTACAAACGTACTAAATCTATGCCTAGAAGAGGGAAAGATACCAGAAAACTGGAAAAATGCTACTCTGGTACTGTTATTTAAAAAAGACAAAGAAGTAAAGAACTATAGACCAATTAGTATTCTTTCTAATCTGTATAAAATTCTCACAAAAGTAATAACTAACAGGTTAACCCTTCTTCTAGACTCAAATCAACCTGCAGGACTCTGTAAAGGATTTAACACAACTGATCACATTCATGCAGTAAAACAAATAGAAAAAGCAGAAGAAAACCAATTGCCTCTCTGTTTAGCCTTTACTGATTATGAAAAAGCATTTGATTCCATCAAAATTAATGCAATAATCAAAGTACTCCAGAATCAGGGAGTTCCTGGAGAATATATGGACCTCCTCCAAGAATATACCACAAGTAGCAATAAAATATCAGTTGAAAAAGGTGTCCGACAAGGAGACTCTCTATCCCAAAATCTTTACAGCAGTCTTTCAAGAAATATTTAATAATATAAACTGGACAAACCTTTATATAAAAATTAATAACAAACTTAACACACCTGAGATATGTAGATGACATAATTTTTGCAAACACTCCAGAAGACCTTAATATAATGATAGAGACATATCATGAAAGGAGAAAAGTTGGCCTAAAAATAACCAGAGAAAAAACTAAAATCATAATCATGTTTAATAATTTTGTAACACCAAAAAACATAATAGAAAACAATTTCTTGGAAAGAGTATCTTCATATACATATTTAGGTCATCCTGTTGATCTAAACTGTGGACTTCAAAGCCTGGAGTGCATTCAGAAAATTGAAGAGCATTTTTCAAAACAATGATGTCCAGCTCTGTTTAAAACGGAAGACATTTAACCAGTGTATACTTCTAGTCATCACATATGGTTGTGAAACTTGGTCTCTAACAAAAGCACTGACAAACTAGCAACAACTCCAAGAAAAATGGAAAGACTGATGCTAGGCATCATTTTAAAAGATAAGAAGCAAAACACCTGGATAAGAAGCCAGATTCGTATCACTGACATCATTCTTCACCACAAACAACTAAAATGGAAATAGGCTGGACATCTATCCAGAAGAGAAGATGAGCGATGAACCACCATACTAACGAACTGGAGTCCAAAAGAACGGAAACAAGGCCGAAGACGTCCTAAAAGAAGGTGGAGTGATGAATTGTCAAATTTTGTTGGGGAAAATTGGTCAACCATTGTGAAGAACAGAGAAAGGTGGAAGGAACTGGAGGCCTTCATCCAGCAGTGGACAGAAAAAGAAATGTATTACATTATTACATACACAACATATGAGGGAAAAACAAAACTCAATGAAGAAGCCTTGACTGTTGGATTAAGAATAAATAAAATAAAAGCGAAAATAATGAAAATAAGTAATAAATAAAAGACTGGATGATGAAATCTGAGAAGCAGTGGAGAACTTTAATTACCACGGATCAATACTAGATAAGTAGGGAGAAGCAGAGGAAGAAATAAAATCTAATATACAGAGAGCACAGAGAATTTTTAACATGTTAAGGAAAATATGGAGATCAAAGGAAATATGTTTAAAAAACAAAATCAGATTATTTAATACAAATATTAAATCAGTTCTACTCTATGTATGAGAAACATGGATGACAACAAAAGCAATCAGGCAGAAAAAGCTGCAAAGATTTGTAAATAAATATTTAAGAATTCTACAAAAACATGGTCAGAAAAGATATCCAATAAACAAGGCAAAAAATCTAAACAAAACCAATGCATGACATCAGGCAGAGAAAATAGAGATGGATAGAGCATGTACTAAGAAAAAATCTGAAAATGACAAAAGTCAAACAAGTATTAGAATGGAATCCCCAAGGAAAGAGGAAGAGAAGTAGACCAAAGATGAACTGGCAGAGAGGAATAGAAGAAGAGCTTAGAAAGAACTGCACATGTGAAGCACAAAATAATCAGATGGAGATAAATGAACAATTTGTTCAGAATTCTTTAAACAAGCATTTATTCTTCCTACAAAATTCTATAACTGATGGTCACAACCTTGCTGAGCTTAATTCTGATTTGTGTGGTTTTTTATCAACCTGAAGTCTTGGTTCCTTGCTCTATTATATCCACTCTCTCCTATATATGAAAAGTTATGAATAAGAAACCTGATAAACACTTAGGAGAGAGAAATGGAAAATTAAAAAAAAATTAGTTGCTGATGACTGCATCTATTTAGCTTTATTATTAAAATACTTTACACTATGATTGTATTACTGACATTTCATGGTAATATTTACTGGCATGCACAATCAGATTTTCAGTTAAAGCAGCATTTTCTGATGAGAACTTATTTTATCCTTCTGGTTGTTGGTGCTGATGAATATAATCCAAATGCATGAAGATGGAAAATGTCTACGATTTATAGAATGTGTGACTATTAGAGCTGATCCAAGTGTCTGATAATATATTAAAGTGAAAGATATTACAGATCCAGCCATATTTTTTAGCCAAATAAAGAACTTTGAAGAAAAAAAAATTATTATTATTATTATTATTATTATTATTTTAATTTACCAGATTTTATTTATGCATAGATTAGATTTCACTGGCTTGATAACTGCTTCAGTAATTAATTATGCACTTACCAAGTTAAATTCATGATCACTTATCATGAATTTAACTCTCTGACATAGGATTACATTAAAAGGATTTTGCTCTCTCTAAGTTTCTACCTAGTCTCTGATGAGAATCAAACTGTTCAAAACAATTGTCAGGCCAGTGAAACTTAACTTAAACATTTCCTGGGCAGAGCTTGAGTAGTGCATACCAAGCAGCTCTGACGCTGAAGGTTATATTTACATAAACTCTGATAAATTTCGAAACATTTTTTCAGGTTTCTTTCGTTGACTATAAAATGGCCAGCTCCACAATATCCTCCATTTTAATATCATACTTATGCCCTATTGAAGCAGCCTTCCAGCTCTATACTTGAGTAGTAATATATTTCTGTGAATATATGCATCTCCATTTTAGTTTTAAGATCCTAAAAGGGAAAAGCTTTTAAAGATATGCCACAGTAGAGCAGACCTTAATTCACCAATAGAAATTAGCATTATAGCTATATCAACATTGCCAATTTTTACTATTTATTTTCAATACCTCTTTCTTCATTGCTATAATATAATCATTATTAGGCTAATCCCCCTCCCCTTTACAAATTAATCATCTTCACTACCATTAACTGAATTTGAAAGTCAGTTCACTATTCTGTAACCAATGAAAGCAAGATTAGTTACACATCTGCAGTAAATAAAGCTATTCTATTCAACATACATCTCACAGAGTTTAGTTTCCAAAGACTTATTTAAAATATTGATATGCTAAGTCTGAAACCATACCGTTAGTAAGTCTTGTTTCTTTTTGGAAAGGTAATACGAGAACTTGATTCACATATCATCTGGAACAACCTACTGACCAGTCCTCTGAATTATGCAATGTAGCCCAATGTTAAAATTTTTTACTTCCATATTTGGATATTTTTGGTCATTATATCAATCTATACTAGATCTTCCTTTCCCCATTTCAGGTTTCTAATAGCTTTTGCTACATCAAGTATTGATAATGTACTTGCATTTCTCTTGGATATTTTCTACTGCTGTTCTGTCATTTAATAATTTTTAAGTAATTATTCCAGACATTTTTTCTATCATGCAAGGCAGCGGGGGGGGGGGGGGGGTTCTGATAAACACCTAGAACAAAAATTATATTAAAGCAACTGATATAACCAAAAGAAAGAACATACTAGTAGCAGTTATGAAGGTAACTTATGTTCTTATATTATATCTTTGTATATTCTTTCTTGTGCTTATATCAGTTCCTTTAATATCATTTTTGTGAAATTTTGTTAAAAATTTTCCGACATCGATTTTACAGAGGGCATCACAACTCATGTGGAAAGAACAAAACTGTACATTACTGTATTTTAATGATTAGATACTGATTGTAAACTTGTAAAGATAACTGACTAAAAGAAGGACATAGAATTATTCATGAGTTATAAAATATTAAAGGTTCAAATTGTACATTATGTTGATTTAATATTAAATTCTGATGTAAAATTGTAAGAGTAACAGAATGTAAAAGTATTTTTGCCTCAAGTTAAGAGGATTAGACAAGATTATGTTGGCAACTTGAAAGTGAACAAAGGTATTGAAGGTCATTCAGATGTGGAGATTTTGCCGCCAAAACTGAAGGTCAAGACAACAGTGAAATCAGTATATTTACAGAAGATTCAGGGGTCTCCGACCCTAAAACAAGGAAATTCGGAATCGTATAAAAGAGGTCTTGAGAACCTCAAAAGGAAGCTCTGAGTTTTTTCTTCTTGCTGCAGTTTGGTGGCCCGCTTGGACTTCCGAGATTTCGTGGCATTGTGACCCCTAGGCACGGGGAACCAGGAGAGGAAGATTATTCTTCGGAGATGTATTTTCAGTAACAGAACATGCTACCTACAGTAGACCTAGAACCGATGGTGAGCTATGCTACAATTCCCGGAAAAGGACTAAAACAGGACAACTGCTATGAGCCGTTCAGCAAAGGCTAGTATACAAGATGGAGGAAAGCAGTCAGCAGAACCACCACAAAATCTTCAAAGCTGGTAGGACTGTATATGTTTCTGCAAATTTCTGAGTAGATTCTATTGTATTAATGCTGAGGTAATGATTAAGAATTGTATGTCCACTGAACATAACTCTGTTAAAATAATTGTGTAGTTGCTATAAGAGAAAATTGAGGCTGAGAGTTAGCTAGTATATATTTAGAAGAATGTTAACCAACGATGTAAATTGTAACAGCCAGAAATTGCCTAGATTTGTAAAGCAAGTTATTTAAGCATTGTAAATAGCAGGCCTAATTTGTAAGGTTAGGATTTGAATTTAAGATAGGCATCAGAGAGAAATTGTTCAATTGTATATTAGATTGTATAGTTGCCTAAGGTAAAATAAACCTGTTTTGTTTGTTTAAAATTTATCGTATGATCTTTGACCAATGTCTCATAAAAACAACCGAACCTGTGTGCTTAAATTAGAGAAATTGCCATGACTGACTAATTAGGAATTATTTTAGAAAGTGATCTGTTCTATTAGTGTTATAACTAATCTTCTTGTGTTATAAAATTAAAATAATAAAATATAAAATTAGAATAAAATTCAGGATGGCACAGTCGACAAAGAATATAAATTTTTCTCGAGTTACATAGCATGGGAGATAGTTAACTAACTGCAAATTGCCTATTTTAGAGGCTCTTTCACTAACAGCGCTAACACTTGTAGGAAGTATAAAGGATTGTAAGCAGGTAAGGTAAGTTAATCGGGTTAGATTAGAATAAAGTAAAGAGTACTTAACAGAGAGTTTGAAGATAAAGTAGACATAGGAAGGATAACGACAAAAGAGTAAAAATAATGCAAAAGGTGCAACCGATATAGAGAAAATAATTAACATAACAACTAATCCAAAATATTATAATGGCGCAACTGATATTATTTTACACTAACCATTATTTAATTCATGACAATCTTTACCTGTCAATATCCCCTCTCTCATTGGTTCAGCTCCTATTAATGAGACCTCAATAAAGGTCAAAACTGGTCTGGATAATAATACCTCCTATAATGCATGGTAATATATACATATGAAAGGGATGCATTTTGGAATACTGAGACACTGTGAATGTGAAGTAGCCTATTACAAGTAAACTAGTCATGAAGATGCTTCATGAGCCAACTGGTATGCTCACATTTGAGTAAAGAATTTAAAACAAGGACATAATTTCTTGTATAGTATAATATACTTTATGAACAAGTAAAAAAAAAAAAACTTTCTATATGAAGATGGGGTATTCAGGTTTATACACAAGTAGCAGAGTTTTCTCCTGAAAAACTGAAGTTTTTCATCTCCCAAAACAAACTTGGCAGAGAATATATACATTCAAGAGACATACAATATGAAGAGATAAGATACGAAACAGTTGCTCTTACATGCAAAAAAGAAGAGTGAGAAAGTAAAAGTTGTGAGTCTGTTGCCACAGTATAACAGAGGAAAGCTGAGACAAAGAGTGATGATCGCAAAGGAGTGAGTTTGATGGAAGGAAGGATTTATACAAAATGGATGGCTTGAATTTGAATTTGACTTTAAAAAGTGCTGATGGTGGGGAGATAACTGAAGTAAACCAAATAGTTGAATTACTGTGATCATCTTGCAAGATGTACTATCTAGGTGATGATACTGCAAGAGAATATTGCAGAACCTGAATGTGAACCCAGCCATGGAATTAGATCGCATATAGCCCATCTATATGAGAAAATGCAAGGAATTATCAGTTCCTCTGACCAAGCTGTTTAATTTAAGCCTCAGTACCGGGAAGTGCCATTAGAATGGAAAGAAGGCAAAATAATTTCTACTACATAAAGGAGGCTCCAAGACAGAAATAACAAATTATAGATCAATCAGCATCTCAGGGGTGTTGGTCAAGGTATTAGAGAAATTGGTGAAAGACAGAATTTAGGACTGGGTGGATATGAATATAATACTCTATAAGGAACAACAGTTTTGTGATGGGTAAGTCTTGCCTTAAAAATTACTAAGTTTTTGCCTACTTTTTATAATAAAGTGACAATGGACTTGGATGAGGAAAATGGTTACTCAGTGTGATATTGCTAGATTCTGCAAAGCATTTGACAGGATTCCACATAGAACCCTGTTGCATATATTAGAGCAAATAGAGACTGATATGAATCTGGTGATTTGGATTAGAGGATGGTTGAAGGACAGATATCAAAGAGTGATTTATGGAGGAGTTGAGTCTAGAAGAAAGCATGTGACTAGTAGTGAACCGGAGGGGGGGGGGGTCAGTACTTGGTCCTGTTTTATTTAACTTGTACATCAATGGCACAGGATGACTTAGACTAGCAGTATGGTGAAAGGTAAATGACTGCCAGTTTAATGTGGCCAGGTCTAGGATGATGGACTTTGGGAAGAATAGATCACGAGCTGTGTATTATATTGATGGAAATTTCGCCATGGGTATGGATATTTATGATTATCTGTGATAATACTAGTTGTAGTTATGGGCGGTAGATGGCATTGTTGTAGATGATGATGATGATGGTAGTTGCACTTCGTTGTAACTAGTGGATTGAGTGGTGGAGACGGAGAGTTGTAGACTAGATGCCCTCCCTCAATGAGTCTTTGGACTCCCTGAAGGTGGCACGTAGTAATAATAATAATAATAAATGAACTGCAGAAACAGCTGTGGACAGGGAGTTGAAGCTTAAGAACATATTGTACAGGTGACAACAATAGTATATCAGATTAAGTGGTTGTTGAAGAACACACTAATAAGCAAGGATAGAGAAGTTATTGTTCTCATATATAATGCTCTAATAAGGTAACATCTGGAATACTATGCACAGATCTGGAACACTCAGATTCCGTGGGGATAAATAAGTGGTGGAGGGGATCAAGAAGTGAATGACAAAGATTGTCTATGGGCTAAATGACAAGCAAAAAAAAGAGGAGACATGATAGAAGTATATAAGTTATTAAAGGAGATTTATAGGATCGACATTGAAGTATTTTTCAGTACATGGCAAGGAGGGAGAGATTAAGGGGTAACCCATGGAAATTGTATAAGGGCATGGTTAGCAAGGGTGTTAGGACTAGATGTTTTGATTGGAGGGTGGTGAGCGAGTGAAATGGGTCGCCAGAGGTGATTGTGAGTGCTACGTAAATGAATTTAACGAGAGGTATGATAGGCAGCGTGTGAATAATGGATCTCCTGCATTAATTATTCTGACTACATTCAGATACCTGTATAATAATAGTAATACTGGCTTCATAGCCATGGCTGTAATTCAGATCTATTCCCCCCCCCCCAGCTCTTGTAATGGAAGGAACCATTACATTATAGTTCAGATAGTTGAAGTGGATAGTAATTTTGAAATTATGGGCATCTTTGCCAGACCTGGTTAAGATGCCCATAAGCCATTTTTTTGCCTTAACATAAATGTTTTTATGGGTTTGTTGTTGTTTTCCGCATTTTCCCCATTGGATTTTTGGTTAATTTTTTATTGTTTAATGATTTTTATAATTCTTTTTTTTTTGGGGGGTGGGGGGGTGGTTCTGATCTGTAGTGTTATTTATATATGATGTCTTTCATGGTTGGTGATGGGAAAGAGTTAAAAACTAGGGGCATACAATATGAGGGTGATAACTAATATTTAAGGAATTGACAGCATATACTAGAAATATAAATTAAATAAACTTTAATATATACTTTCCGATATTTCGGCAAACGTCACGTTGCCATCTTCTTGGGAACTTAATACAAAGACACGTGCACACAAGTACTACATAACAGCAAATGAGAACTGAAGCTAGGAAGCTAATGTTTTCCTAAAGTCCTGATGGTGCCCTCTGGCAGGCTATATTGGTGGTTCTTGGCCTTTGGGCTGAAGTTCTTCTGATAAATGTTTCCTAAATTTGGGGCAGTTTCATGCATCCAAATTTGTTGAGGTTTGGCATGTTCCTAAGGGCTGAGGCTGATTCCATGAATAGTCTTTCATACTTGAACTTGCTGCGGTGTATGACTGTGGCTTTCTTCCATCTTATTCTGTGGCGAGTATCCAGAGTGTGATCTGCAAGTCCAGAGTGGCTGTACTGGTGAAATCGGATGTAATCCTTGTGTTCTAAGATTCTGATATTTGCTGTCCTGCCTGTTTGGCCAAAGTAAGACAATTTACAGCTGCAAGGGACCTGGTATACACCAGGTAGGTCTAGGGGAAGTGGTTGGTCTTTAGTGGAGCAGATAAGGGATGCCAATTTTCTATGTGGTCTGTAACAAGTGGTTAAGTCATGTTTTCTTAAGATTTTGTTGATTTTGTCCAAGGTGCCTCGGATGTAGGGAATGGTGATGGATTTAGTAATCTTTTTTTGTGAAATGGAGGGGGTGGTGGGTTGGGGATAACTGCGCTAAGTATTTTCTGGATTTTTTGTGGGGGGGGGGGGGCATTGGCTGAGAAAGTGTCAAGAATGTGATTTAGTTCAGTGGTTAGGGCTTGATCATTGGAACAGATTATTTTTGCCCTGTTGAATAGTGTCTTAATAACTCCATATTGTTGTGAGGGGGGGGGTGATGGGATTGTTGGTGAATGTATCTGCCTGTATGGGTGGATTTTCTATAAACTGAGAAAACCAAGGTTCCATCAGGTTGGCGGGTGACTAGTGTGTCTAGGATGGGGAGGTTATTGTTTTCCTCTTTTTCCAGGGTGAACTTGATTCTAGGGTGTGGGTTGTTTAAGTGTGTTAGGAAGGAGAGGAATGAAGGAAGGAGAGGAGCTATTTGGCCACATGGCCCGGCCATGTGGCCAAATAGCAAACACATCATCAATGTAGCGAAGCCATATGGTAGGTTTTTGTAGGGCTGAGTTTAAGGCTTGCAAGTGATGACAAGCACAGTGGTAAAAAACACTGACCAGGCATGCAGTCAGGAATACATATCCATACTTGAAGTAGAAAAAGCCATCAAAGGCTTGAAATGTGGAAAGGCAGCAGGAGTAGATGATATTCGACCAGAAATGCTGAAGTATGGTGGTATAAGAGTCTTACAGTGGCTGCACTGCATAGTTCAGAAAGCCTGGATAGAGGGACGAATTCCCGATGATTGGAGTAGAGCTCTCATAGTACCCATATATAAAAAGGGAAATAAAACTGCATGTGAGAATTACAGAGGTATTTCCCTACTGAGTGTTCCTGGCAAGATCTATGCAAGTATACTTGAGAAACGGTTGAGAAGAATTGTGGAAGAAAACCTTGGTGAAGAACAAGCTGGATTCAGGCCAAATAGAGGCTGTCAGGATCAGATCTTCACTTCACGACAAATAGTCGAGAAAGCATGGGAATATAACAAAGATCTGTATTTAAGTTTTGTCGATCTGGAAAAAGCATATGACAAGGTGCCAAGAGAGAAGCTATTCAATACGCTGCAGTTATATGGTGTCAATGGGACATTATATCAAGCAATACTTAGTCTTTATTTGAGTTGTAAGTCAGCAGTTAGAATTGAAGGAAGTACAGGAAGATGGTTTAATGTTAAATCTGGTGTGAGACAAGGATGTACATTATCCCCTCTGTTATTCATTATCTATATGGATCACATTATGAAGGAAAGTGGTATTAAACATATCAAAATTGGAGATGTTAATGTCAGCTCTTTGCTTTATGCGGATGATGTTATACTTCTAAATAAATCCGCTACAAGTCTGCAAGATTCTCTGACTAAATTGAATAGCTGTTGTAATAGATATGGTATGAAGGTCAGCAATAAAAAGACAAAGACAATGAAAATAGGCAGAATCATTGAAAATGTCAACTGTGTTGTGAATGGAGAACCTGTGGAACAAGTAAAACATTTCAGCTATTTAGGCACGATTTTTACTGAAGATGGTAAATTAAATATAGAAATAGACAACAGAATTAGCAAAGTTGGTATGGTGGGAAGTCAATTGAATAAATTCATATGGAATAAGAGAGAAATTAGTCGGAACACTAAATTAGCTGTATACAAGACAGTATTCAAACCAGTTTTAACTTATGGATCTGAGAGCTGGGTTAGAAGTAAAACACTTGACCAAAGACTAGAGACCACAGATATGAGAGTCCTGAGAAAGATTGTAGGCGTGAACAGATGGCATCAATGGCAGTATCATATTAAAAACGAGGATATTAGGAAAGAACTTGACATTGTCAGCATCCAGGAATGCGTTAGCAGAGCTAATCTCAGGTGGTATGGTCACTTAAACAGAATGGGCGAGGAAAGATTAGCAAAACAAGTGTTCTCTGCCAGGTTGGCAGGAAAACGACCGAGAGGAAGACCAAGATATAGGTGGATTGATACGGTACAAAGTGCTTTAGACGATAGAAATATAAGATCTGATAATATTGGAGTGTTGACAAGTAACAGACTGATTTGGAGGGAAATTGTAGATAGGAAATTAATAATGATGTAATTTTTTTCATGTAGTACTATCATATCCTGTACACCCCTTGAGGGTACATGGCAGGAATTTGATGATGATGATGAGTTTAAGGCTTTCTCTTCAAAAGTCTCCATAAAGAAGTTGGCCAAGGGTGGGGAAAGTGGTGAACCCATGGCTGTCCCCTCTATCTGTTTGTAGAATTTTTCCTGCCAAACAAAATAGCCTGAGTTCATTGTAAACTGAAATAGGGCTGAGATATCGGGAGGAAATTTAGCTTGGATTAGTTCTAGGGTTTCTTTGAGGGGTACATTGGTGAATAGGGAGGAGACATCAAAACTGACCATTATGTCATTATGTTGCAGTGTAAGGTTTTTCTATACCGGCTTTGAAGTGGGCTGAGTTTTTTATGTGGGATGGTGTGTTGCCAGTATAGTGTGAGAGCGCTTTGGCTAAATGCTTGGCTAGTTTGTAAGTTCGGGAATCAATGCCATCCACTATGGGACGTAATGGCACATTTTCTTTATGTATTTTTTGGGAAACATTTATCAGAAGAACTTCAGCCCAAAGGCCAAGACCCACCAATATAGCCTGCCAGGGGGCACCATCAGGACTTTAGGAAAACATTAGCTTCCTAGCTTCAGTTCTCATTTGCTGTTATGTAGTACTTGTGTGCACATGTCTTTGTATTAAGTTCCCAAGAAGATGGCAACGTGACGTTTGCCGAAATGTCGGAAAGTATATATTAAAGTTTATTTAATTTATATTTCTAGTATACGCTGTCCATTCCTTAAATATTAGTTATCATGTTTAACCAGCGTATAAGCCTCTCAACAAGAATATGAGGGTGAAAGACATAAAAATGTCTTCCACCTATTCCATGTGGCATCCTGAAAGTACTCTCCACATACTGCTAGATTCAGATTTCTTCCAGAGTGCAATCTGGAAAAATAACTGAGAGAGGAATTATCTGTTAGCTGGTTGGAGTCTCCTGATACATAACCATCAGGTTCAGGCCAATGTAATATTCTGGCTGGTCCAAGTACCTGCCTTGAATGGTCAGCACTCATCACAAGTAGAAGGTGTTTCAGTGGGTGGTGAAAGTCATCTACGACTTAGAGATCTAAATGTCACTCCCTCCAATTATAAGGTATTTTGTGTGTGTGTGTGAAAATGCTCAACAAGTTTTCAATCTCATTTGTGGAAACAGGCTACACCACAAAAAGTGGAGTTGGCTATATCTGAGAAAGGCTATGGTGCATACCATAACATTAGTAGCAAAAATGATACAGGACGTGAACTGTATCAATCTTACTATCGTGCTTGCTTTCAAAATTTTAAAAAGCAGTAATGTTCACTCTGAGAATATTAAAAACCAGAGGTTACTCATATTATTTCAGTCCTGTTGAAGATGTGTTTTGTATTCTCTCTCTCTCTTCTCACAAGTAGATATTTAAAAATAAATAAATAAATATGTATACAGTAAAACCCCTTTTTTACACTTTTCAGGGGACTGATGGAAAAAAAATGTAAATAGCAGGAATTGGCTTTTTTTTTTTTTTTTTTTTGACATAGTGCCACATTGCTTTGCATTGAGTTCAATGTTTGACCTGTTTTTTACTATCGTGTTCAAAGTGGACATGGAGAGTCCAAGATCTTTTGCTAAATGTACACTTGTTCCGGCATGCCAATCTACACGTCACAGAATTGCCATCTTTTCTTCTACCAAAATACATTTTCTGTCTTTTTTCTCCATGTTGTTAACGTGGATAATCCACCACCGCAACTCTCACACGCTAAATTACATAGCAGAAATTCTACAATATCAATTCGTACTGCGATTGAAAAATCACGGTATCGCTCATCACTACTGCAAGCCACCGTGATGGCGGAAACGAAACTACAGCCGAAAGCAACGCCACCTGGGAACAGAAATGCGCAGATTTCTGCAGAAATCGATTTGAAAATCAGTATTGCTACCCGAGAAAAAATGCAAATCACGAGAAATAACATCCACATCAAGTTCTTAATGGTGGGAAAACAATATATCGTAAGAATAAGCCTTAAGACAGGACCAACAGAAAATGACGTAAATGGCAGGAAAACGTAAATTGCGGGAATGTAAAAACGGGGTTTTACTGTATATATATATACATACTAATCTTGTTTATTACAATCACATCTCCAAGGAGAAATGTGATGCAGATAGTCTACAAGTTTCAATTTCACACTACTCAACCCCTTAAAAGTAACACTGACAAAATTATTTAACAGCACAAATAAAATGCAATTAGTTAATATACATATCTGCTTACAATATAAAATGAAATCTTATTTTCATTAACTTTTAAACAAATTTTCACTGGTCCATAAATTCATTTAAAATTAATGTTTTCCATGCAACACAAATGATTCTGTTACTGAGATTTAAAAAAAAAAATACCTCAAATGTTCGTATTTTCCCATCAGTGGATGTCAACTCCATGAGAATTACTGGCTCTAAAACTCGACTTAGAACACTAGAATAATTAAAAAATAAATAAACAGAGATCAGCCTGAAATAGTTGAATTTGTTCCATCAAGAAATATGAAGCTATCATATTTAAAACAAAGAAATGCTACGAAATACATTGAAGTGTCATTGAATTAAGGATATGAGACACTATACAAATCTGAAACTCCTGTATTTGCATGTATATATGGCCAAAACAGTGGTTGTACTTAGCTGTCAGCGTTGGCTTCCCCAAGCATTCATCATGAGAAGCGTAATTGTGAAAGGCACAGGATTTAGATGCATTTGACAGAGGGTAGATCGTAGGTGCGTGGCGGATGGTCACTCGATCTCCGAAAGTGCCAACGAACTTAGATTTTCTTGTACGGCAATTTCAAGAGTGTTCTGGAAATATGAAAATTCTGGCAAAAATACAAGCACCCAGATAAACTGCAAAGGACAAGCAATCTTGGCTTTGCTGTCTGACTCGCATCATACGAACGAACAGGGACTAGACATTACCTCAAATCACTTTCCATCTGAATGAGGGTTCCAGCTGGAAAGTCGATGCAAGGACCATGCAATGTTCACTTCACCGTCTCGGCTTTGGGAGCTGCTGACTTATGAGAGTCTCACTTATTATGGCATGACACTTGGAACTGAACGCCTTGCCTTGGGTAAAGAACATCAAAACTGGATGATTGAAAATTGGTAATGTGTAGCTTAGAGTGATGAATCACGATTTAAACTTCATAGTGCCAATGAGAGACTGAGGATATGGCATCAACCTCATGAAGCTACAGATCCTGTATGTCAGGTCAGAACTGTATAAACTGGTGGTGGCTCAGTGATGGTCTGGGATATCTTCAGTTGGACGTCTTTGGGATCTTTGGAACATGTACCAACAACTCTCAATGCATCCCAGTATGTGGAACTCAAGGCCGACCATTTACACTCATTTATATTCATCATGCATTCCAATGGAGATGCGTCTGGCAGCAAAACTGTTCATCTCACAGGTCCAGGCAGGCTATTGTGCTTGGTTCCAGGAGCATTCTGTTGACTTTGAAATAATAAAGTGGCCACCTAGAAGCCCTAATTTAAATGCTATCGAAAATCTTTGGGATACTGTCAAGCAGAGTGTTCGGGTCCCTATCCTATCACTGACAAACTTGAGTGAATTATGGACCAGCTCTGGAGGATGGGTCGAAATACCTGTGAAACATTTTTACAAATTTGTAGAGTCTTTGCCTTGTTGTGTGGCAGCAATTATCAGGGCCAGAGGGGGTCCAACACATTATTAGGTAGCTATCTGTAATTCAATGGCACTTCAGTGTAAACTTAGATCAGATGTATGTTACATTACCCAGCTTGCCAGATGTGACAGTCTTATCAAAGAACACCTACTGTTTAAATTTCATTTGGTATCTAAATTTTTTTTAAAACTTATCCTTCAGCGTAAGTACAACACTAAAATTTTCCTTAGGCAAAATTAAAGGTATACCAATTTAACATCCATAGGGTTTCATCACTTATGAGGATGGTCTGAAAAGTTCTCAGCCTAACAATGAAAAAACAAATTTATAATTTCAAAATTATTTTTATTTATCAACATAATCTCCCATAACACTAATGCATTTATTCCAACGATGCTCGAACACCATTATTCTGTCCCTGAAGTGGTTCTCAGTAAGATCTTCAAAATACCTCTCTACAGCTACAATCACCTCTTGATTCGAAGAAAAATGCAGACTAGCGAGGAAGAGTTTTAGTTTTGAGAAAAGATAGAAGTCAGAGAGACCCAAATATGGGGAATAGGGTGGATGTTACAACAATTCATAGTGCAGATCCCTTAATTTTTCCATTGCCAAAACAATGGCAAAATTAAGTGGCATTGCCCACAAAGCTTCTTTGTGGGCAGGTGCATTGTCCTGATGAAAGATGACTTTTTTCTTCTGCAAACCAGGTCTTTTCTCCCAAGTTTTTTCATCTAGTCTGATTAAAGGTTCGGAATAATATTCCCCAGTTATTGTTTTACCCTTTTAAAGATAATTAATAAACAAAATGCCTGTAGCATCACAAAAGACTGATGTCATTACCTTTCCTTCTGATGGAACCGACTTTGTCTTCTTTGGAACTGAACAACCAGCTTCTGTCCACTGTTTTGACTGCTGTTTGGATTCTGGTATGTAATGGTGAATTCAAGTCTCATCCATAATAATAAATCAATGCACAAAATCAGTATTATTCTTGTTAAAAAGCTACAAGCACTGTTTAGAGATTTTCATGTGAGTGCATTTTTGATCTGCTATGAGCAAGCGTGGCACCCATTTTGCACTAAACTTTTTCATTTGCAATTCTTTATGCAAAATATGCATATTACACATTCTTTTGAAATGCCTATAATCTCAGCAATTTCATCCACTTTGACTCGTTGGTCACCCAGTACCATATCGTGCACTTGTTCTATGATTTCTGGTGTTGTTACACTTTTTTTGGATGTCCTTCACATGGATCATCTTGAAGGCTGGTACAGCCACATTTCTTAATTGCCAAAAACAAAGGATAAGAGTGCCCATAAACTTTTATGAACTTCAAATGAATTTCTTTTGGTGTTAAGCCTTTTTTTACAAAGAATTTTGTAAAAAAAGGCAAAGAATAGAATGACTTGCAATTTCACATGAATGCTTATGACAGATGTACCAACATAGAAAAATAAAAAAATATTGCCGATAGTGTTGCTATCTATGGTCGAGGCAGAGAACTTTTCTGACCACCCTCGTGTGTGTGTATATATATGTAAAAAGTTTTTTACCTTGGGTGTACTATACATTAAAGATACCAAAAAATTTTATAAACTTGATTTTAATCCTTTTTTCCCTAAGTAAGCAAACAAGCAAGTATGCCAAGTTTGCGCCTGAAGTATTTTCAGGTCTGAGGCAATTCATGATAAAGGTGACATAACCTCTGATCACTTGCTTAATTATCCCATAATACAAAGCACATATCCTTACGGACATGTATAATACTATGTATTATGGTAAGGGTCACTACCCAGACTGGTTTCGACCTTTACTGAGGTATCGTCAGTGGGAGCCAGACCCTGAGGTGGTAATACCAAGGTTGAAGTAATGTAGAACTTATCCCACTGATGAGACCTCGATAAATGTGTGGGTAGTGACCCTTCCCATAATACATAGCATTATATATGTCTGTAAGAATATGTTCTTTGTGGGATACTTAGGCAAGTGATACTTATGCCACCTTTATCATGAGTTGCCTCAGACCTGAAAATACTTCAGGTGCACCTCACTTATTTGCTTGTTTGCTTACTTGGGAAAAAGCGATTAAAACAATATTATAAAATTTCTTGGTACCGTTTAACATATATAAGCTTAGAAATGGAAGAAAAATTGCCGTAAAAGGAGTTAGAGATGATAAAGGTGACATCAAAACAGGAGAAAAAGATATCCTTCAAGTATGGAGTAATTACTTTGAAAAATTGCTAAATGAAACAAGCAGTGAGAGCACAGTGGTAAAAAACACTCAACAAGCATACAGTCAGGAATACATATCCATACTTGAAGTAGAAAAAGCCATCAAAGGCTTGAAATGCAGAAAGGCAGCAGGAGTAGATGATATTCGACCAGAAATGCTAAAGTATGGTGGTATAAAAGTCTTACAGTGGCTCCACTGCATAGTTCAGAAAGCCTGGACAGAGGGACGAATTCCCGATGATTGGAGTAGAGCTCTAATAGTACCCATATATAAAAACGGAAATAAAACTGAATGTGAGAATTACAGAGGTATTTCCCTACTGAGTGTTCCTGGCAAGATCTATGCAAGTATACTTGAAAAACGGTTGAGAAGAATTGTGGAAGAAAAGCTTGGTGAAAAACAAGCTTGATTTAGGCCAAATAGAGGCTGTCAGGATCAGATCTTTATTTTACAACAAATAGTCGAGAAATAATGGGAATATATAATAAAGATCTGTATTTAAGTTTTGTTGATCTGGAAAATGCATATGATAAGGTGCCAAGAGAGAAGCTATTCAATACGCTGCAGTTATATGGTGTCAATGGGGCATTATATCAAGCAATACTTAGTCTTTATTTGAGTTGTAAGTCAGCAGTTAGAATTGAAGGAAGTACAGGAAGATGGTTTAATGTTAAACCTGGTGTGAGACAAGGATGTACATTATCTCCTCTGTTATTCATTATCTATATGGATCACATTATGAAGGAAAGTGGTATTAAACGTGATATCAGAATTGGAGATGTTAATGTTAGCTCTTTGCTTTATGCGGACAATGTTATACTTCTAAAATCTGCTACAAGTCTGCAAGATTCCCTGACTAAATTGAGTAACTGTTGTAATAGATATGGTATGAAGATCAGCATTAAAAAGACAAAGACAATGAAAATAGGTAGAATTGTTGAAAATGTTAACTGTGTTGTGAACTGGGAACCTCTGGAACAAGTAAAACATTTCAGCTACTTAGGCAAGATTTTTACTGAAGACGGTAAATTAAATATGGAAATAGACAACAGAATCAGCAAAGCTGGTATGGTAGGATGTCAACTGAATAAATTCATATGGAATAAGAGAGAAATTAGTCAAAACACTAAATTAGCTGTATACAAGAACAATATTCAAGTCAATTTTAACTTATGGATCTGAGAGCTGGGTCAGAAGTAAAACACTTGACCAAAGACTAGAGACTGCAGATATGAGAGTCCTGAGAAAGATTAGAAGCGTGACCAGATGGCATCAATGGCAATATCATATTAAAAACGTGGATATTAGGAAAGAACTTGACAATGTCAGCATCCAGGAATGCGTTACCAGAGCTAATCTCAGGTGGTATGGTCACTTAAACAGAATGGGCGAAGAAAGATTAGCAAAACAAGTGTTCTCTGCCAGGTTGGCAGGAAAACGACCCAGAGGAAGACCAAGATATAGATGGATGGATACGGTAGAAAGTACCTTAGACGATAGAAATATAAGATCTGATAATGTTGGAGTCTTGACAAGTAACAGACTAATTTGGAGGAAAATTGTAGATAAGAAGTTAGTAATGATGTAAATTTTTCATGTAGTACTATCATTCATATCTTGTACATGCAGGAATTTGATGACGATGATGATATATATATATATATATGTATTTTTTTTTTTTTTTTTGTTAAATGTATTACATTACTGTAATTGCAAACTATTTGTATAAAACACATTATGATTTTTAATTTCTATTAAATTTATTTCATTTTGATTTGAATTTAAAATTTGTGATAATTTTTAATTTCTTGTGATAAATCCACTTATCTTACATAAATATCACAAAAAGTGTATATTTATGCTAATAAAATATTAATCAGAAGAAGAATTTACGGTCATTTAAGCAAGATCTGTTACTTTTTTGTATTATTAAATATCACTAAACTTTAGCATTGTTTCATAATGGCAGTGAGAAGCAACCTAACATGAAATTTAAGTTTTCGAGTTGAAAACTTGCACTTATTTAATTTTAGCAAGTAGCAAAAGTTGCCATCCTTTAACAGACTGAAAATGTATAATAAAAAAAATGAGAATTTTGTAAGTTTACCCAAGTGCACAAATACACTCCAGGACTCAGAACAACTTGTTCTGAACCAAGCTGTTCTGGGTTGAGAAAAATATAGTGTAGGATGTTGATATTCAAGTGGAATATGCTTTTTTTGAAGAAAGTCAAAAAACGATAATTAATAAATTTATCTGAAACAAGTTTTTTCAATGGAAATAATCAGCAGAAGATATAAACTTCAAGATCTCTTGAATTATTATTGCACAGGTATCTTTATGGAATTAGAAGACTCACTGCAGGAGATCCATTATTCACACAATACCTATCATACTTCTCATTAAACTCATTCATTGACAAAGCACTCACAACTACCTCTGGCAACCCATTCACTGAACTCCATGCAAAGCTAACCACATTCTTATATAATTTCCATAGATAATCCCTCGTTCTCTTCCTACCATGTACTGAAAAAAAAAAGCCTTTAATATTAATCCTATAAGACTCCTTTAACAGCTTATATATCTCGTTAAGCTTATATCTTATGCCTCCTCTTTTTCACCTATCATACAGTTTTTGAAGCCTACACACCTTCAGTCTATTCTCAAAGAGAGAATTCCATAGACCTGCCACAATCTTTGTCACTTGCCTCTGTGTCCTCTCCACCACTTCTTCATCCCCATGAAATCTGAGTACCCAGATCTACATGCAGCTATGCAGATGTGATATCATTCAACCCTTATAATGGGAAACAATAACTTCTCTATCCCTGATTATTAGTGTGTTCTTCAACAACCACGTAATATGATGTGCTGTTTTTGCCACCTTTTGTAATATGCCCCGTAAACTTAAACTCCCTGTCCACAATCACCTCTGGCCTCATCAGCTTCCTGCAGTTCATTTCCATCAATATAGTATAGAGCATGTGATCTCTTCTTTCCACAGTTCATCATCCTACATTTGGACACATTAAACTGGCAGCCATTTACTTTTATCCATACTGCTGGTATGTTTAAGTCTTGCAGCAGGGTCTCTACATTACCTTCATTTACTATTGCTCTTCCCTGTTTTGCATCATCAGCCAACAACTGAATATTTTCCATCAAATCATTTCCTATGCTATTGATGTACAAATTAAACAAGTACATACTGACTCCTGTGGTACACCATTAGTCATCTGCCTTCTCCTAAACTCAACTCTTCCATAAATCACTCTCTGATATCTATCCATTAGCCACCCTCCAATCCAAATCACAAAATTCATATCCGTCTCCATTTTGTCTAACTTGTGCAACAGTTCTATGTAGAATACTGTCAAACACCTTTGCAAAGTCCAGCAATATGACTGAGTAGCCATTTCTCTTATCCAATTCCAATATCACTTTATTATAAAAAGTAAGCAAATTGCTAATGCAAGACCTGCCTGCCCTTCACAAAACCCATGTTGCCCCTTATAAATTATCATATTCCTTTTCACCTAGTGCTGAATTCTGTATTTTATCAATTCCTCCAATACCTTAGTCATCATTCCTGATAGGCCTGTAATTTGCTATTACTCTCATGAGCCTCCTTTATGGAGTGGGACTATTTTATTCCACTTCATTAGTACCTTCCTAGTAATGAGGCTTAAATCAAACAGTTTGGTCAGAGGAGATAAATCTCTCGCACATTTTCATAATACACAGGCCAATATGCCATTCAATCCAATGATAATGTTCGCATTGCAGTTCTGCAATATTTTAATATCTCCATTCTCTCAGTCATTGTCACATCTGGCAATGCAATGCCACCACCTAGATGGTACATCCTTGCAAAATGATCACTCAGTTATTTAACTATTTGGTTTGCTTCTGTTACCTCCCCACAATCAGCACTTCTTAAAGTCATTTTTCAATAGTCATTCCTCCTTTTACTTGCCACGTAGCAAAAAAACAACAACAACAAAAAAAAAAAAACTTTAGGATTTCTTTTGACCTCATCAGCTTTCTCTCATAATTAGCAACTCAGTCTTCTTTCTTGTGCCTTGGTGAGCTATGGAAATTTTAACAAAGGGCTCGCATCATCAAAAAAAAAAAAAAAAAAAAGAAGAAAAAAGCCTAACTTAGCCCTTATAATACTCATATTGTGACTTTGTAGAGCTTCTGACAGATATGATAATTCCTGTAGGATATCATCATTAATGCTAGATCTTTTAAAAATTCCAAATTGAGAAGTCAGTTTAAAAAGCCCTTATATTTATCGTTCGATGCAAAATGCTTGCATAAAGCTGGGTAATTTCTTATTATCAAGCAAGAGCCGTTCATAAACCGCAAGCTGCCCATCGTGGTCCAAACACACGGTCGATCTTTAAAATTTCAATACCAAGGTCTTTTGCAATCGTATTTAATTCTCATTGATTTTTTGGTGATTGATGATAAAAAGCATATAATTTATCCATAAATATTTCAAATTGATTTATTTCTTTAATGTTTTTTATCGAGTCGTCTAATGCTAAGTGTAAACGATGAGCACAATGCCAAATCACGACGTTGGGAAATATTTGTAGAAGTTTGATAGCAACACCTGATTTGTTTCCTAACATTACACTAGCTCCATCAGAACAAAAGCCAATGAAATGATTTTTTATATAGTTATCAGAAAATCCATATGAATTTAAAGTAGCAATTGTAGTAGCATGTATACATTCCACGGTGGTATTTTCTAGTTCTACAAGATTATTAAATAAGAAGAAAAAGGGGCTCGCAAATTTGAGAAAAATTTAACAAAGGGCTCGCACGAGCCCCTTATAACTCACCACTGCTTATACTGCTCGTGGGCATGCTAATTACTTTTTTCCTTATAATCCCTCCACAATCTTTTCTTTGTTTGCATCTCCTTCTTAATGAAGCTATTCATCCATCTAACTCCTACCTTATTTATCCTTCAGACTGGGTATTCTGATACTGATTTCTTCAAACATCCCTTGATCACAACCCATGCAACCACTAGTATCTCTCACCACCAAATTCTTATGCCATGGTATACTACTGAAACCTGGCTTCTCAGCTTGTCATAATCATCTGCTTTGCGATTTTGCATATACCCCTTCTTAACAGAAAATTCTGCATGTCTGGCAAACTCCCAAGTCAAGACTAGATAATCACTTTTCTCAAGCAGAGGCAACATAGCTAGATTGTTACTGTTAAGTTCTCTGATGCTATGACCAGATCCAGCACTTTTGAACCTTGTTTGTCCTCCATTACATGCTGTCTCAACTAATTAGCTATTAGAAGCTGTATAGATGCCATTTCCTCCTCCTCCTCTCTCTCTCTATGATCATTCCTCCATCTAAGTCTCAACATTTGAAATCCTCAATAATAATTATTTGACATGCACTCATTGTGCTAATTTGCAGTTGCATGTCATTTACATTCTCCCTTATACTCTCTGGATTATAGCAGCAGCAGCCACCAATTATATATTTCATCCTGTTGGCCTCTATCTCACACCAAACACCTCAAATGAACCACACCCCCCTCTACATCCTCCTCCTCCTGATGTACTACTCTCTTTGGTTCCAATTATTCTGCTTTCATTAGCAAAGCTCTCCTTCCTCTTATCTATATCAAGTCTCACTAATACCTATAACTTTTGGTTAATAAATTATTAAGGTTAAAAGGGTAATATAGTATGGAAAAAGCAGTTTGGGCCATTTTTGATAAGCTACCACAGAATTAAACTTGCAGATAGCACTTGATAGTTATTCAAGTGAGAAAATTTATAATTTAACAATTTTGCTTGTTTGAACATTTTAACAAAAATGTTCAAACAATTGGAACAAATCATCAAATGGAAGGATTGTCCAGTCAGTAAAGAGTTGAATGCTTAGTTTGTTCTTTTTTTGGATATTTTCTAAAAGAGAACTGATTTAAGACTTGCACAGAAGTCTGCTGAGGTACAATAAGTTTTTAATTTTTTTTTCAGTTCAAGAGAAGTCTGGAAGGAATGCAGCTAAAAGCTGCTATTTTCTCTAGAATTTTTTAAAAGTAAATTTAAGAAGTTAAGGATACAAATGTAAAACAACTGAATGATAGTGACATCATTATACGCATTTGTAGCTTAAGCCAATAAAGAGTACAGTTTGGTCGGCTAATTCCCAAATTGCCATCCTCGTTCATTCAGTACCCAGTAGATA
Source organism: Typopeltis vanoorti (assembly GCF_054136105.1). Lineage (NCBI taxonomy): Eukaryota > Metazoa > Arthropoda > Arachnida > Uropygi > Thelyphonidae > Typopeltis > Typopeltis vanoorti. Next base: position 97,383,976 of record NC_143554.1, read on the forward strand.
CCTACTAATGTAGCACATCATGTGAAGGTGAGGATTGGACATTAAGTCAGAAGCTCCAGTCAGTTCTCTGCATTCCTGAAAGGTGATGTTCAGGTCTCCTCCAAGTTATGTGACTTTGACCCCGTAAGCAAAAAACTGAAGATAAGGATATTCTGGATGTCTGGAGTAATTACTTTGAAAGATTATTAAATAAAACAAGCAGTGACAGAACCATACTAGAAAATTTTCAAAAGGAATGCTAAGAGGAGCACATATCAATACCTGAGGTAGAAAAGGTATCAAAAACTTGAAATGTGGAAAGGCAGCTGAAGCAGATGATATTCAACCAGAAATTCTAAAGTAAGCAAGTATAAAAGTTTTGCAGTGGCTACATTATAATTCAGAGGGCTTGGTCCAGTGGTGCACTCAGGATTTAATCTTGGGGGGGAGGGGGAGAGAGTTGAGTAGACGATTTGAGAATAGACTACGCATTGCATACGACCTATGACTGAGCATCTGCAGTGCACCAATACATGACACCCGTGATCTCCTCTGGCCTGGCTTGGGCAAACGAAGTAGTGCTTGGTCTGCCCTCGCACCACTTCATTCGCCTTGCATTTATAGCGGCTGTGATTCCCGAGAGCTATAGGGTATCATCACCTTATGTGACCGTAATTCATAAGTAATATAGAAATAGAAGACACAACACAACATAAATAAAAAACATGAATTTTAAATAGGAAAAGATTTTTGGAATATTTTCTAGTGTTTTTTCCTTTTCCTTTTTTTTTCGGGGGGGGGGGGGGTGCTTACTCCAACAGGAAGAGTGAAAAAACCAACCATTACTGAGGTATGCAAATGGGTCCTAAACTCATGGAATGAAGTCAAGCAAGAGGTAGTTGTGAAGTCGTTCAAGAAATGTGGAATCAGCAATGCCATGGATGGAACTGAGGATGATCTCATATATATATATAAGACAGTGACTCAGAAGACTGCAGTGATGCAATAGAGGTTGAAGAAAGTGATATGTCTGGAACTAATAGTGATGAAGAAAATTATATGCCTGGAACTAATAGTGATGAAGAAAATTATATGCCTGGAACTGAGAGTGATGCATAATTTCTTAGTATGTATCTTAAAAATATTACTTAATTATTAAATATACTTCTAATATTTAAAAAAAAAAATATGGTAATTACATAAGATACTATCTCCTGATTGAAAATAAAACTTCTTTATTACATTGGAGGCTTCCCATGATCAAATAACTTGATAATTAATTACATATATATATATTTTTTTTTAGATATTTCAATGTTAAAAAAATATATAAATTATGCAAAGAAAATAAGGTAATACATTTTGAATGCATTTAAAGTAAATCTCTAAATTGCATGTTAATTCTGTGAATATCTGATAACTTGCTACAGGCGAGTTATCAGAAATGTACAGAATTAACATGAAATAGATAACGTGTTATCAGAGTTAACATGCAAATATTAATTAATTCTGTAAATAAAGAATACATATAAATATGCAGTTCCATACATTTCTGGGATAGAAAAGGCAAACTTGTAATTAGCCTTTGTTTCTCCTAGACTAGCCCAAATGGCCTAGTTTGGGAAATCAATCTTAGGCAAGAAGAAATACAAAAAGTGTAAGTTGTGTCCTTTATATAACTGCCTTAATACAATATTAATTACAGTTTAAGAATTAATGAAAAAAAATGCACAGAACTGCACTATTTTTTAATGTACAGTATACAGATATACGAGGGTGGTCTGCAAAGTTCTCGGCCTCGACTATAGATGAAAATTATCGGCAAGATTTTTTTTTTCTAAGTTGGTACATCTGTCATAAGCATCCATGTGAAATTGCAAGTCATTCTATCAAGTAGTTTGTTTTATACAGCTGTCTGAAACAAAAGTGTTGTATGTATCCCTTGAAATGGATAAAATTGAGTATCATGCAGTTATAGAATTCTTTGTAAAAGAAGGTTTAACACCAAAAGAAATTCATTCGAAGTTCATAAAAGTTTATGGGCACTCTTCTCCTTCGTTTTCAAACAATTAAGAAATGGGCTGCAGAATTTAAACGTGGCCATACCAGCCTTGAAGATGATCCACGTGAAGAACGTCCAAAAAGTGTAACACCACCACCAGAAATCATTGATCAAGTGCACAATATGGTATTGGATAACCGGCAAGTCAAAGTGTGTGAAATTGCTGAGACTATAGGCATTTCAAAAGAATGTGCAGGATATATTTTGCATGAAGAATTGTAAATGAAAAAGCTTTGCACATGATGGGTGCCACGCTTGTTCACAACAGATCAAAAATGCACTCGCATGAAAATCTCTGAACAGTGCCAAACAGCAGTTAAAACAGTAGACAGAAGCCAGTTGTTCACCGCCAAAGAAAACAAAGTCAGTTCCATTAGCAGGAATGGTCATGGCATCAGTGTTTTGGGATGCTAAAGGCATTTTGTTTATCAATTATCTTGAAAAGGGTAAAACAATAACTGGGAAATATTATTCCGATCTTATAACCAGACTAGATGAAAAAACTCATGAGAAAAGCCTCAGTTTGCAGAAGAAAAAAATCATCTTTCATCAGGACAATGCACCTGCTCACAAAGGTGTTTTGGCAATGGGAAAATTAAGGGATCTACACTATGAATTGTTGGAACATCCAGCCTATTCCCCACATTTGGCTCCCTCTGACTTCTATCTCTTCCCAAAACTAAACCTCTTCCTTGCTAGTCAGCATTTTTCTTTGAATGAAGAGGTGATTGCAGCTGTAGAGGGTATTTAGCAGATCTTACAAAGAACCATTACAGGGAGAGGATAATGGCGCTATAGCACTGCTGGAATAAATGTATTAGTCTTAAGGGAGATTATGTTGAAAAATTAAAAATAATTTTGAAATTATAAATTCTTTTTCATTGTTAGGCCAAGAACTTCACAGACCACCCTCACAGTAATATAATAAAGGTATAAACACATATTTTCTTCAAATGCTTGTTTTTTGAAATTCTGCTTCCAAAGTATATATATCTAATATATTTGACTGAGGTATCATCTAGATTACTTTTCTAGTCTATAGAATATAATTTTAAAAAAATATGTAATATCTAAAAACATACCTTATCCTAAGTACTTGACTCACTGTTTTATTTATTTATTTTTTATAGATGAAGTAGGTAAAACAGTTGAGGAATAAACTGTAGAAATCTAGAGTATGACCTAGCGATCTTTTACTTTTTCCTATTCTTTACAACTGCCAAATCCATTTCAGTCTATTTATGTTGAAAATATCAGAGGACTTCAAACAAAGCAAAAAAAAAAAGTATATATTCAAAATTGGGTCAAAAATAGCATTCCATCCAATACCTTCTTTCAATTAAAGAGGATGAAATCTTATGAACACTTCAGCAATGTAAAAACAACTGTAGTCCAAATATCATCAAAATTGGTTAAATTATATGAACTGCAGAGATGCCAACACTAGAATTAATGGCTTCTATGTAGAAACAATTTGAACATTCTTTAAATTAACTTTTTTTTTTTAATATGGTTCCCACCCACAAAATATTATCAGTAAACCTATAGTACATTTGCCCCATGGGTACTAAGGATTTTTTTCTTTTTGCTCACAGCAGGATTCATACCAATGGCCTGTTGGTTGGAGAGTGGGTACACTAAACACTTGGCCAACCATGCTGGCAACTGTTTCTCTTTTCTAACCACCTCCTTTCCTTCCTTCTTGCTTAATGCATTAAATGAAATATCTGTTTATCTTGTCACCATGTCCTGCTATAATTTTGCCCTAGTTGGCCAAGTGGCTAGCACATCCGCTCTTCCAATTGATCATATGTTCACATGGGTGTAATGCAAATTTTTTAGGTGATAGATGAATGAATTAGAGATGATCAAGGTGATATGAAAACTGGAACAAATGATATCCTTCAAGTATGGAGTAATTACTTTGAAAAAATGTTAAATGAAACTAGCAGTGATGATAGCACAGTGATAAAAAACACTGATCAGGCATGCAATCAAGAATACATATCCATACTTGAAGTAGAAAAAGCCATCAAAAGTCTGAAACATGGAAAGGCAGTTGGAGTAGATGATATTCGGCCAGAAATGCTCAAGTATAGAGGTATAAAAGTCTTAGAGTGGCTGCACTGCATAGTTCAGAAGGCCTGGTTCAGATGATTGGAGTAGAGCTCTCATAGTACCCATATATAAAAAGGGAAATAAAATTGAATGTTAGAATTACAGAGGTATTTCTCTACTGAGTATTCCTGGTAAGATATATGCAAGTACACTTGAGAAGGATTGTGGAAGAGAAGCTTGGTGAAGAACAAGCTGGATTCAGGCCAAATAGAGGCTGTCAGGATCACAATTTCACTTTACGACAAATAGTTGAAAAATCATGGGAATATAACAAAGATCTGTATTTAAGTTTTGTAGATTTGGAAAAGCCATATGACAAGGTGCCAAGAGAGAAGCTATTCAATACACTACAGTTATATGGTGTCAATGGGGCATTATATCAAGCAATACTTAGTCTTTATTTGAGTTGTAAGTCAGCAGTTAGAATTGAAGGAAGTACAGGAAGATGGTTTAATGTTAAATCTGGTGTGAGACAAGGATGTACATTATCCCCTCTGTTATTCATTATCTATATGGATCACATTATGAAGGAAAGTGGTATTAAACATGATATCAAAATTGGAGATGTTAAGTCTCAGCTTTTTGCTTTATGCAGATGTTGTTATACTTCTAAACATATCCACTACAAGTCTGCAAGATTCCCTGACTAAAGTGAATAACTGTTGTAATAGATATGGTATGAAGGTCAGCATTAAAAAGACAAAGACAACGAAAATAGGCAGAAGAATTGAAAATATCAACTGCATTATGAATGGAGAACCTATAGAACAAGTAAAATATTTCAGCTACTTAGGCATGAATTTTAGTGAAGATGGTAAATTAAATATGGAAATAGACAACAGAATCAACAAAGCTGGTATGGTAGGATGTCAACTGAATAAATTTATATGGAATAAGAGAGAAATTAGCTGTATACAAGACAGTATTCGAACTAATTTTGACTTATGGATCTGAGAGCTGGGTCAGAATTAAAGCACTTGGCCAAAGACTAGAGAACAGCAGATATGAGAGTCCTGAGAAAGATTAGGGGCATATACACTTGGCATCAATGGCAATATCATATTAAAAACGAGGGTATTAGGAAATAACTTGACATTGTCAGCATCCAGGAATGCGTTAGCAAAGCTAATCTCAGGTGGTATGGTCACTTAAACAGAATGGAAGAGGAAAGATTAACAAAACAAGTGTTCTCTGCCTGCTTGGCAGGAAAAAGACCCAGACGAAGACCAAGATATAGGTGGATTGATACAGTAAAAAGTGCCTTAGAAGACAGAAATATAAGATCTGATAATGTTGGAATCTTGACAGGTAACAGACTAATATGGAGGAAAATTGTTGATAGGAAGTTAGTAATGATGTAAATTTACACCCCTTGAGGGTATATATCAGGATTTTGATGATGATGATTATGATGAATTTCCTTGTCCAGTGCAGAACCATCATCCTGCTTTTTGGAGGCCTGAAGTACCTTTAAAAAGTTTTTGTGTTTGGTCCCTAGAACAGGATTTCTGGATTGTAGGCATAGGTTTCTGTTGTTTAGCAGTTCAAAAGAAAGATTCCGGTATTCCGACCACATGTTTATTAAGATAAATAAAGATAAACAAATCCGACAAGTTTCATATGTCGTTTGAAATACACGTTCAGGGTTTAAGGTAACTAAAAGTTTAAACACAAGAAATGAGAATTACTCAAAATAGTCCATTAGATGTTGTTATGACAGTCTAATTGTTCATCAAATTAAAAATCCGAATGCAGAATTGATACATACGTTAACGTATGCTATGTTTGAACAGTGCTGTATGTTATCAAGTTCTGTTGTTCACGTTCACTCTGTCCAAGGTCTGACTTAGATATATTTTTTATGAATGCTGACCAAACTTGATGTAGAATTAGGCCCTGGTTTTTGTTGCATTGCGTTGAGATTCTAAGCATATTTGCAGCTTCCTTAAATTTCCTTGTGAAACAGTTTTTTTCAATATAAGACGTCATTTTATGCCAAAGAATATTATGGCCAGTGGAAGTTGTGTGGGATGTTAGGCTTCATTTGTGTACTCTCCTTTTTTGTACTTCTTTTTGATGCTCGTTCATACGAATTTCCCCTGATCTTCTCGCCTGGCCTATGTAACAGATGCCACAGGAAACAGTAAATTTTATAGACACCTGGTTTTTTTTAAAGGGTGATGTGGAGGTTTTTTTTTTTTTATTTTTTAATTTTAAATGGTAGCGTAATTGCGTTCTAGAACGCAATTATGCTACCATACATCAAGACTGTTATAGACAAATTGGCCAAATTACTATACAAGCATAACATTAAAGTAGCTTTTCTACCGCTAGAAAAAATACCAAGATTTCTACAGTCCCCAAAACCTCCATATCACCCTTTAAAAAAAACAAGTGTCTATAAAATTTATTATTCCTGTGGCATCTGTTACATAGGCCAGACGGAAAGATCAGGGGAAATTCGCATGAACGAACATCAAAAAGACGTACAAAAAAAGGAGAGAACACAAATCAGACCTAGCATTCCACACAACTTCCACTGGCCAAAATGTACTTTGGCATGTCATACTGAAAAAAATTGTTTCACAAGGAAATTTAAGGAAGCCGCATATATGCTTAGAATCCCAATGCAATGCAACAAACCCCAGGGCCTAATTCTACACCAAGTTCGGTCAGCATTCATAAAAAATATATCTAAGTCAGACCTCGGAAAGAGTGAACATGAACAACAGAATGTGACAACATCCAGCATTGTTCAAACATAGCATGCATTAACGTATGTATCAATTCTGCATTCAGATTTTTAATTTGATGAACAGTTAGATTGCCATAACAATCAGGGGAAATTCGCATGAACGAACATCAAAAAGACGTACAAAAAAAGGAGAGAACACAAATCAGACCTAGCATTCCACACAACTTCCACTGGCCAAAATGTACTTTGGCATGTCATACTGAAAAAAACTGTTTCACAAGGAAATTTAAGGAAGCCGCATATATGCTTAGAATCCCAATGCAATGCAACAAACCCCAGGGCCTAATTCTACACCAAGTTCGGTCAGCATTCATAAAAAATATATCTAAGTCAAACCTCGGAAAGAGTGAACATGAACAACAGAACGTGACAACATCCAGCATTGTTCAAACATAGCATGCATTAACGTATGTATCAATTCTGCATTTAGATTTTTAATTTGATGAACAGTTAGATTGCCATAACAATATCTAATGGACTATTTTGAGTAATTTCTCATTTCTTGTGTTTAAACTTTTAGTTACCTTTAACCCCTGAAGATGTAAGTCAAACGACATACGAAACTTGTCGGGTTTGTTTATCTTTATCTATCTTAATAAACATGTGGTGGCAATACCGGAATCGTTCTTTCGAGGATTTCTGGATTATTTAACCAATACTAATGTATTATAAGATAACAGTCTTTCATGGGAAGTACTCACATAGCAATCTCATTCAAGTTTTATCTCAAGTTCCACAAATTTTATTTTTCCCTATATAATAAAAATAAAAGCTTATGAAAGTAAGAAGCAAAAGACATGGCCACAATGTAGCAAAATAATAATCAAAACAAACCTAGAAGAAATGTTCACATCAACTCTCCATCTTAATTTCTCAATTGTAGGTAAATGTGGTTCTTTGTCAAGAATACTTTTTTCAATAGCAGTCCTCCTACAAACAAAAATGGAGCAAATTATTATCAAAATAAGTGTTTTTCAACACTAACTACAAATATATAACATTTTCAGACTGTTAAAATTAAAATTTGATTAATTAAATGCATTAAAGATAAATCTATATCAAACATGTGATTATTACACAATATGAATAATGATACATTAAAATGTTGGACTTTTCTGGGCATTGTCTACTCTCTCATTTCCCTTTCCATGGAAGCAAAGGAAACATGGCTATAAGTACGTTTTTTTTTTTTAAGACTGTCTACAAATGTGTTTTCTTGATAATTCATAAAAAATTATTTTTAAGATGAGGTACAAAATTTCATTTAAATTATGACAATGCAAATGCAACAGAAACAAATTATCATGTAAAGTCATTGTTATGATGCTCCTCAAAGGAATAATCAGGACAGAGCACATTTAGATACCCATATTTAAATAGCTGTCATGTCTCTCCTTGAATACATCTAACAGTAGCCTATTCCATACACCATAAAGAGAACCTGAACCTCACTTCACCAATAACAAAATCTCACCTGTGTCCATATATATTCCTTACTAACTGCGTGTTTCTATCATATCTTCTCTCCTCTGCCTATTCCTGGACTTTTGCAGGCCACAATTCCTCAATATTGTCCTGATGTCTAAGAGATAAGCTTAGGTGTTGATGGTTATTCATGACTTATTTTTCATGGTATTAACAACACCACACACTTATTTTACAAAGATGTTTTATTAACGCTTATATTTCGCTGATTTTCAACTCAGCATCATCAGAGCACAACATCACTTGTACATGCGACAGTGAATGAGTGAAACAATATAATTGCAAAAGACAAAAGATCTAAAGTCCTATTTTTGGTGCCCTCTAATGAAAAAAAAAAAAAAAACAGCTATGCAGGAGTTTTTCTTAGGATAACCATCTCCCACATTTTTGGCAAATTATCCAGAAAATTGAACAGGTTAGCTTTCCTTAAACGATGCTGCGACAACGATATCATTCCATCTTTTCTGAAATTCAAAGAAAAGTTACAATCAGCAAAGGCACATCGTATTTATCGACAGGCGAGTTTAGCGCTTCTCCAAGAACAAATTGCCGCTACTCACTTAGAGCTTAATCAGCTAAACAGCTCTATCACAGCTCAACAACAAGAACTAATCAACGTGTTAAATCCTGAAATGTGGATTGTCCTACAGCACATCTCCGAAGTTTCAGCAAAAAAAGAATTCACAAAAGTAAAAAGCAAACACCTAAAGAAATATGAACTCCTACAACAGCGCCAACACACGAAGTCCCGACTGCAACTTCGACGAGACCACGTGGTCGTGAACCTATCATTAGAAACACTCACTGAAGAAGCCAAGAACACTCTCAGTCCAGGACATAACTTTGCCATCACGCCCAAACAAATACCTAAACTAGAAATCATGATGAAAGTAGAACGAGGTATCCACGATCTTCCACCAGCAATGGCCAATGCGAATAGATATAGCAAGTATTCTAAACAAGACTAAGCCTCCAAAAAGCAATATGACACGTAAGCAAATAACTGCCCTAAAAAAGTTATATATAATAATAAAAATATTATTATTACAAAAGCCGATAAAGGAAATGCAACAGTTATCATGAATCGAGAAGAGTATAACAGAAAAATGCAAGATCTCTTATGTGACATTCCACGTATCAAATTATACGTCGAGACCCTATGATGTCCCAAAAGAAAAAAAGTCCGAAAATTACTGAAAAAAGTGACATCATGGCTCAAAGAAATCATCAGGAAAATAAAACCAATTCATGTTAAACACCCCGAATTTATGGATTACCAAAAATCCACAAAACTAATATCCCCCTACACTCCATAGTCGATAGCATAGATAGTCCCACATATAAACTGGCCCGGACTAGAGACCGCAGATATGAGAGTCCTGAGAAATATTAGGAGCATGAACAGATGGCATCAATGGCAATATCATATTAAAAATGAGGATATTAGGAAAGAACTTGACATTGTCAGCATCCAGGAATGCATTAGCAGAGCTAATCTCAGGTAGTATAGTGACTTAAACAGAATGGGCGAGGAAAGATTAGCAAAACAAGTGTTCTCTGAAAGGTTGGCAGCAAAACGACCCAGAGGAAGACCAAGATATAGGTGGATGGATACGGTACAAAGTGCCTTAGACGATAGAAATATAAGATCTGATAATGTTGGAGTCTTGACAAGTAACAGACTGATTTGGAGGAAAATTGTAGAAAGGAAGTTAGTAATGATGTAAATTTTTCATGTAGTACTATCATATCATGTACACCCCTTGAGGGTACATGTTAGGAATTTCATGATGATGATGACATAAAATGGATCAAAACTTTAAAAAACTGGAAAATTGGACAAATTTATAAAGTCACAGTACTTCAAACTATAATCCTCCCTGTTCAGCTGTACGCATAATTAGCATTATAGATTATTATTATATGGGCACCTCCATGGAGTCTGAAGACTCATCTCATGAGACCCAATCAGATGAGTCAGCAGTTAGAATTGAAGGAAGTACAGGAAGATGGTTTAATGTTAAATCTGGTGTGAAACAAGGATGTACATTATCCCCTCTGTTATTCATTATCTATATGGATCACATTATGAAGGAAAGTGGTATTAAACATGATATCAAAATTGGAGTTGTAAATCTCAGCTTTTTGCTTTATGCAGATGTTTTATACTTCTAAACATATCCACTACAAGTCTGCACGATTCCCTGACTAAGGCGAATAACTGTTGTAATAGATATAGTATGAAGGTCAGCATTAAAAAGACAAAGACAATGAAAATAGGCAGAAGCATTGAAAATATCAACTGCATTATGAATAGAGAACCTATAGAACAAGTACAACATTTCAGCTACTTAGGCATGATTATTAGTGAAGATGGTAAATTAAATATGGAAATAGACAACAGAATCAACAAAGCTGGTATTTTAGGAAGTCAACTGAATAAATTTATTTGGAATAAGAGAGAAATTAGTCAAAACACTAAATTAGCTGTATAGAAGACAGTGTTCAACCAATTTTAACTTATGGATCTGAGAGCTGGGTTAGAAGTAAAACACTTGACCAAAGACTAGAGACGTCCTGAGAAAGATTAGGGGCATGAACAGATAACATCAATGGAAATATCAAATAAAAAACGAGGGTATTCAGATCTTGACATTGTTAGCATCCAGGAATGCGCGAACAGAGCTAATCTGAGGTTGTTTGGTCAGTTAAACAGAATGGGAGAGGAAAAATTAGCTAAACAAGTGTTCTCTGCTAGGTTTGGGAAAAAAAAAGCCCCAGAGGAAGACCAAGATATAGGTGGACTGATACAGTAAAAAGTGCCTTAGAAGATAGAAATATAAGACCTGATAATTTTGAAGCCTTGAGCGATAATAGATTGATTTGGAGGAAAATTGTAGATAGGAAGTTAGTAATGATGTAAATTTTTCATGTAGTACTATCATATCATGTACACCCCTTGAGGGTAAATGTCAGGAATTTGATGATGATGATGAGAGCTCTATTCCTATCATCTGGAATTTGTCCCTCTGTCCAGGCCTTTGAACTATGCAGTGCAGCCACCGTAAGATTTTTATACCTCCATGCTTGAGCATTTCCAGTCGAATATCATCTACGGCTGCTGCCTTTCCACATTTCAGGCTTTTGATGTCTTTTTATACTTCAAGTATGAATACGTATTCCTGACTGTATGCCTGTTTATTACCACTGTGCTATCACTGCTTGTTTCATTTAGCAATTTTTCGAAGTAATTACTCCATACTTCAAGGATATCTTTTTCTCCTGTTTTCATGTCACCTTTATCATCTCTAACTCCTTTTACATCACTCTTTCCTCCATTTCTAGGCTTCTTCAACAACATCCAGAATATCTTACCACCTTCTTGATATTTATTTTCTATGTTCTTGCCAAAGTCCTCCCATGACTTTTGTTTAGCTAATTTTACACACTGTTTGGCTTTCTTACATTTGTCTCTGTATTCTCTAAGAGCACAAGCCGACTTATTTGCCAGGAAATTTTGATATGATTTCTTCTTTTCCTTCACTGCCTCTTTAACTTCCTGTGTCCATCATGGAGTCCTGAGTTTTCTATCCTTGCAGACAACCTCACCACATGCCTCTCTGGCTGAATCAATCAGGGTTTTCTTCAAGGGTTGCCAATGGATCTCCAAGGTTTGGTTCCTGTTCTCAAACTCTTTCATTTTTTCTTCAATAATCTTTGTATATGTTAGTCTACAGTTCACATCTGAGATATCAACTTTTATTCACTTTAAAACTTTCTTACATGTTATTCTTTTCAATATGAAATTCAATTTTATCCTGCTCAAGACTAAATAGTGATTGCTTCCAATTTCAAATCCTTTGTACACTCTGGTGTCCTGCACTAGGGAGAAAACATCACTATCAACAATAACATAGTCAATGAGACTTTTCTTATTTCTTGCCTCTTCTCTCCATGTTAATTTGTACACATTTTTATGTTGGAACATGGTGTTAGTAATAACCAATCCATGTCCTGAGCAGAAATTCAACAGGTATTATCCATTATTATTAGCTTTGCTCTTTTCTCCAAATTTTCCCAAAATATTTTTGTATGTCTGACAGTCATTTCCTACTCTGCTATTTAGATCCCCAACAAGGACCAACTTTTCCTTTTTCATTGTGTCAGTTGCTTTTTCTAAAGCATTAAAAAACGCCTCCACTTCTACCTTAGTAGAACCTTCTGTGGGACCACAGGCACATATAAGTCTTATTGTCCAGTTTCCCATTCTGATATTTGCCAACGTCACTCTCCTTGAGACTGCCTGCCATTCAAGAAGATTAGCCTCATATTTAGTGTTGAATACTATGGCTATTCCTTCTTTTCGTTGATTGTCATTGCCTGAATATAACATTTTGTATTTATTGCTCAGAAAGATCTCGTCAGTTTTTGCCTTTTTTGTTTCAGTCATCCATATTATGTCGATCTGGTACTTATCCAATTCCTTAGCTAGCTCGGTTTGTTTTCCATTTAGACTTCTTATGTTGACAGTACCGATCTTGAACTCTGGCAATGTTTTGTTGAGATGGGTTTTAGGATTTGTTCCAGTAAGAGACTTTTCGCTGTTTGTCCTGGCAAAAACAATGGGGGCCTTATTTAACCGGACGACATCCCAGACCACATTAAATTCTGTCATGTTCTACCATACATTTTTTATTTTGGACATTAGAAAAGCTTTTTGGTTTAAGCCAATAAGAATACAATTTGGTTGGTTAAATGCTAAATTGCCAGCTCATCCTCATTCGTTTTGTATCCAGGTAGATACCTAACAAGGTGCACCATGAGAAGCTGAGGACTGGACATTAGGTCAGAAGCCCTGATCAGTTCTCCGCATTCCTTTGTAGGCTATGTGGAGGTCTCCTCTCAGTTATATAGCTTTGATCCTTAAGCACCCCTTGCCTCCAATACAATATCATATCAATATATGATAAAAAGAAATCATAAATTCATAATGGTGACATAAAAACTTAAAGATATTCTGGATGTTAGAAGTAATTCCTCTGAGAAATTATATTCAAGTGGAATGCAAACATGAACATATATCAATACTTCAGACAGAAAAACTATTAGTAACAAATGTTGAAAAGATTAAAATAGATGAAATCTATTTTACTCTTTTCTTACTCTACTGCTAAGCATTCCAAGAAAGAATTATGAAAGTAATTCCCGAGAAAATGCTAAAAAAAATAGTTCGAGAAAATTGGAGAAGAGCAATCTTAATTTATACCAAGAATAGATTTTGACCTTACAACAAACCATCAAAAGTTATGGGAGCATACCAAAAACCCATAAGTTTTGCTGATCTTAAACATGGTGCCACATAAAAACTGTTCGAAAAACACTAAACAAATAGGGATAAACGAAATAGTTAAGCTGAAAATTGAACTACAGGATGTAAGGAAAATGGTTTAATGTTAACAATCAGGCAGGGTTATACACTGTCTCCACTGTTATTTATGATCTGCAGTCAACACTCACTATGACAAACTTGCAAGGACCACAGGAATAGTTAGTGGACAGTTCATAACAGTGACTTTCCTTTAGAATAGCATTGTGCCTATGGGACTTTTGTTATGGGAATTTGCTGTGGAAAGAGTAGACTACATTATTGAAAGAAGTATTATTCAAAGAGATGTTAAGCTTAATTCTTTATGCAAACAATATTATCTTCTTAAATAAATCTGCTATGTGTTCAGGGGTCTAAATTAATGGCCGTAACATATTTGGTAACAAATTGGTAAAACACAAACTATGAAAACAAACAAATAAACAACTGTCTAATTAGTGCATTTATAGAACAAGTCATACATTTTAGCTATTTAAGCAAATTTTTAACAAAAAGATTGCATGCCAAATATGAAAACAGATAACAGAATAATTAAGCATATAATGGGAAGTCAGTCAAAAAAATGTATATGGAACAAGACAACTAAAATATCAACATAAAAGAGCACATACACTAGAAAATGTTGGAAGCTAAAATGGCAAAAAAAAGACACAGAGAGATCAAATCAGAGAAATGACAAATCAATCAGTTTGAAAGAAAGTCTATAACAGGGAATGTTCATGAATTATTAATTCTGTTGGGCTATCAATATTATTTGGCATGCCCAGAAAATGACTAATAAATAAATGAAACAACTGAAATTTCATTTTAGATCATTTTATGCTTCTGTTAAGTCATTTAAAAGATATCTCATCTTTCTTTTTCAGTTAAACTGAATAGCATGTCACAGCCAAGTAATGTGGCTTCTTAGAAACCTGCTTAGTAGCAACAGATAATGCAGATAGAATTAACGGCAGTCACTGTAAATTGCATTTGTACTTATAGCTGATTTGCAGGATGAAAAGTGAGTTTCTGGGAGGAAAACCCTGCCACCTCTGTGCTAACTCACCTTCACTTGGTAAACCCCAATAAATGTTCTTCATGTCTTAAATGGGATTCAAACCAAGGTCTTTCCAAATAAAGGGATCACTGATACTGGCTGAGAGCTAGAAGCTCTTTAACAGATATCATAATGTAAATCTAAATAACTCACATAAAACCTAGACTTCTGTTATATGTAAATGAATTTACTTGATACAATACTATAACCATAAAAAGCTGCAATTCTTGCCAGAAACTTACCGAGATCCATATACCACACTACTGAGATCTGTAATAAAGTCTTCTGAAATTCTGAAATTACAAGTAATAATTTAATAATGACATTTATGGACTTTTAATGATAATTCATAACAAAATATGAAATGATGGAATGCAGATTACTTACTTAAGTTCTCGAAGATCATCCTTAAATACCTAAAAAATTTAAATAAGTTTATTTCTGTTTTAATTTCAATTCTTAAAGCTAAGAATTAGCAATTTATAGATGAACTTTGTGAATCTATTTCATAAACTTTACTGATGAAAAAGTAAAAATTTATCTGGATTATCAGCATAACATGTACTGGGATCGTGAGACAGTCATTGTTTAATGCATTTAATATTTATGATGTTTTTTTTTTGTTGTTTTTTTTTTACAAGAGTATCAAAAAGAAATTAAAATATAGCAGTGACAGAATTTGATGTGGAATCAGAGGCAGATGAAGGCACTTAGGATATCGAAGATGCAAATAGGCAATGGGATTATTGTGATTCTGGCAGGGGGGATATAGTGTGTGTGTGTGTGTGTGTGTGTGTATTACAAGAATGTGCAAGAGAACTGAGTACGCCACTGAGAGGCTGTTTAATTTCCCTGTGGTAAGATCCCAAGCAATTGGAAGGAAGTTCCAAGACTGGGTTAGTCAATTACAGACAAGTCAGTATCTCAAGCATGGCAGTTAAGGTAATAGAAAAGCAAGTTAAAAAGCAGAATTAAAGAATGGGTGGATAGGATTATAATACTCTATGGAAGACAGTATGGCTCTGTAAAGGGCAAGTCATGTCTTAATAATTTATTCACTTTCTATAATAAAGCGAGACTTGAGTTGGATAAAAGAAATGGCTACATGATGATAATCATTGAATGCAATGAACGCCGTGTCACCACATTCGGTTCAACAATGTTTCGACTGCATCGCAGTCGGGGGCGCTCCGTCTCATGGAGCCAGCAAAGGTTGGTCGATTGGTAGAGCCTCTGCTACTAATGGTTCAGGCAAAAAGTTAAGCAAGTTTGAGGCGCAGTTAGTAGTTGGATGGGATTAATCGTTCCAAGCTGTTGGCACACTCTCCCTCAATGAGTCTTTGGACTCCCTGGAGGTGTCAAAAAATAATAATAATAATAATAATAATACCGCTGAGCTTGCAAAGGCATTTGGCAGAATAGTATATAGAACTATTATATAAACTGGAGTAAATGGCAATGGACATGAAGCCAGTGATATGGATAACAGAGTGGCTGACAGACATGAAAGCATAGTAGGACATTAATGATACAGGAAATGATTTTAGAGGAAATATCCAGGCGTTTACTGATGATATAAAACTAGATAGGGCAATAGTTAATATAAATGACAAAGATCCAGAGGGTTAATTTAAAACAGGCTGAGTGCATGCAAAATATAATTGACATCCTCTACTTTGTCCCATTAGAACTGAGAAAGTATAAGACCATGCACTTTGGATCAATGAAACTGGAATGCATAAAATTGGGCTATGGATTTTGAGGATGATCTGGATGGGAAGTTAAAGTTCAGAAAGCATACTGCAAAAAAAAAAAAAAGTATGCAAAATAACATTGAATTACTTGGGTGTTGAACAACACACAATAAATCAGGGATAAGTATTATCCCTCTTTATAAGGCTTATATGATAACATCTGGATTATTATGCATAGGTTTGATGGCCTGGGTTCCTTTGGGAATATGGAGAGGATCCAGAGACAGTGACCAAGATAGATCTATGGTATGCTTCCCATGAGCAAAGATAGATTGAAAATATATGGGTTACAAAAATTTTTTGATAGCTTCTTTAGTAACTTATATGGTAGAAACATAAGTTACTAAAGAGATTTTTAAAAACAGGTTTAATACACAAAAAAATTTTTTAATACATGACAAGAAAGATGAGAATAAGTGATCACCTCTGGAAATTGTGTAAGGGTGCAGTTAGTAAAGGCATGAGGAGCAGATTTTTGATTGGAAAGTAGTGAATGAATGGAATAAGCTGCCAGTCAATGAATGAGTTAAAAAAGAAGTATGACAAGTATCACATGAAGGACAGTGCACATGTTTAGTGATGATTCTTGACACCATAAAGATGCCAGTGTAATAATAATAATAATAATAAATCCTCATGGCACAGCTGTTTGTGAAAATCTATTGATGGTAGATGATTTTCATTACCCAGTATAAGACCTTTCCTTTAGTGTTACACGGTGATCAGTATTCATTTTACACAAATTATGGACTCTACAATCATGTTATAAATAATTATTTTAATTACCCAATGTTCTGACCTCATCATCATCAAATTCCTGACATGTACCCTCAAGGGGTGTACAGGATATGATAGTACTACATGAAAAAAATTACATCATTATTAATTTCCTATCTACAATTTTCCTCCAAATCAGTCTGTTACTTGTTAAGACTCCAACATTATCAGATCTTATATTTCTATCGTCTAAGGCACTTTGTACCGTATCAATACACCCATATCTTGGTCTTCCTCTGGGTCGTTTTGCTGCCAACCTGGCAGAGAACACTTATTTTGCTAATCTTTCCTTACCACATTCTATTCACGTGACCATACCACCTGATATTAGCTCTGCTAATGCATTCCTGGATGCTGACAATGTCAAGTTCTTTCCTAATATCCTCATTTTTAATATGATATTGCCATTGACGCCATCTGTTCATGCTTATAATCTTTCTCAGGACTCATATCTGTGGTCTCTAGTCTTTGGTCAAGTGTTTTACTTCTGACCCAGCTCTCAGATCCATAAGTTAAAACTGGTTTGAAAACTGTCTTGTATACAGCTAATTTAGTGTTCTAATTTCTCTCTTATTCCATATGAATTTATTCAATTGACTTCCCACCATACCAGCTTTGCTGATTCTGTTGTCTATTTCTATATTTAATTTACCATCTTCAGTAAAAATCGTGCCTAAGTAGCTGAAATGTTTTACTTGTTCCACAGGTTCTCCATTCACAAC
Organism: Typopeltis vanoorti; assembly: GCF_054136105.1. Lineage (NCBI taxonomy): Eukaryota > Metazoa > Arthropoda > Arachnida > Uropygi > Thelyphonidae > Typopeltis > Typopeltis vanoorti. The sequence goes on from NC_143554.1 coordinate 97,402,053, forward strand.
ACAGTTGACATTTTCAATGATTCTGCCTATTTTCATTGTCTTTGTCTTTTTATTGCTGACCTTCATACCATATCTATTACAACAGCTATTCAATTTAGTCAGAGAATCTTGCAGACTTGTAGCGGATTTATTTAGAAGTCTAACATCATCCGCACAAAGCAAAGAGCTGACATTAACATCTCCAATTTTGATATCATGTTTAATACCACTTTCCTTCATAATGTGATCCATATAGATAATGAATAACAGAGGGGATAATGTACATCCTTGTCTCACACCAGATTTAACATTAAAACATCTTCCTGTACTTCCTTCAATTCTAACTGCTGACTTACAACTCAAATAAAGACTAAGTATTGCTTGATATAATGCCCCATTGACACCATATAACTGCAGCGTATTGAATAGCTTCTCTCTTGGCACCTTGTCATATGCCTTTTCCAAATCGACAAAACTTAAATACAGATCTTTGTTATATTCCCATGCTTTCTCGACTATTTGTCGTAAAGTGAAGATCTGATCCTGACAGCCTCTATTTGGCCTGAATCCAGCTTGTTCTTCACCAAGCTTTTCTTCCACAATTCTTCTCAACCGTTTCTCAAGTATACTTGCATAGATCTTGCCAGAACACTCAGTGGGGAAATACCTCTGTAATTCTCACATGCAGTTTTATTTCCCTTTTTATATATGGGTACTATGAGAGCTCTACTCCAATCATTGGGAATTCGTCCCTCTGTCCAGGCTTTCGGAACTATGCAGTGCAGCCACTGTAAGACTCTTATACCACCATACTTCAGCATTTCTGGTCAAATATCATCTACTCCTGCTGCCTTTCCACATTTCAAGCCTTTGATGGCTTTTTCTACTTCAAGTATGGATATGTATTCCTGACTGAATGCCTGGTCAGTGTTTTTTACCACTGTGCTGTCATCACTGCTTGTTTCATTTAGCAGTTTTTCAAAGTAATTACTCCATACTTCAAGGATATCTTTTTCTCCCGTTTTCATGTCACCTTTATCATCTCTAATTCCTTTTACAGCACTCTTTCCTCCATTCCTAAGCTTCTTCAACAACCTCCAGAATATTTTGCCACCTTCTTGATATTTATTTTCTATATTCTTGCCAAAGTCCTCCCATGACTTTTGTTTAGCTAGTTTTACACAGTGTTTAGCATTCTTGCATTTGTCTCTATATTCTCTAAGAGCACAAGCTGACTTATTTGACAGGAACTTTTGATATGCTTTCTTCTTTTCCTTCACTGCCTCTTTAACTTCCTGTGTCCACCAGGGAGTTCTGATTTTTCTATCCTTGCACAGAACCTCACCACATGCCTCTCTGGCAGAATCAATCAATGTCTTCTTCAGAGTTTGCCACTGAATCTCCAAGGTTTGATTCCTGTTCTCAAACTGTTTCATTTTTTCTTCGATAATATTTGTGTATTTAAGTCTACAGTTCACATCTGAGAGCTGCTCAACTTTTATTCGCTTTAAAACTTTCTTACATGTTATTCTTTTCAATATGAAATTCAATTTTATCCTGCTCAAGACTAAATACTGATCACTTCCAATTTCAAATCCTCTGTACACTCTGGTGTCCTGCACCAGGGAGAAAACATCACTATCAACAATAACATAGTCAATGAGACTCTTCTTATTCCTAGCCTCTTCTCTCCATGTGAATTTGTGCACATTTTTATGTTGGAACATGGTGTTAGTAATAACCAGTCTATGTCCTGAGCAGAAATCCAACAGATACTTGCCATTATTATTAGCTTTGCTCTTTTCTCCAAATTTTCCCAAAATATTTTTGTATGTCTCACAATCATTTCCTACTCTGCTATTTAGATCTCAAACAAGGACCAACTTTTCATTTTTCATTGTGTCAGTTGCTTTTTCTAAAGCCTCAAAAATTTCCTCCATTTCTACCTTAGTAGAACCTTCTGTGGGACCATAGGCACAAATAAGTCTCATTGTCCAGTACCCCATTCTCATATTTGCCCGCATTACTCTACTTGAGACTGACTGCCATTCAAGAAGATTAGCCTCGTATTTTGTGTTGAATACTATGGCTACTCCTTTTCCTTGATTGTCATTACTGAATATAACATTTTGTTTATTGCTCAGAAAGATCTCACCAGTTTTGGTCTTTTTTATTTCAGTCACCTCTATTATGTCGATCTGGTACTTACCTAATTCCTCAGCTAGTTCAATTTCTTTGCCATTCAGGCTTCTTACGTTGATAGTACCGATCTTTAACTATGGTGATGTTGAGTTGGGGTTTGTTTTCAGATTTGTTCCAGTAGCTGACTTTTCGCTGTTCACCCTGGTTCCCTGGCGAAAACAATGGGGGCCTTGTTTAACCGGGCGACGCACCAGCCGGCATGAAATTTTGTCATGTTGTACCATCATTTTTTATTTTGATTTAACCAATAAGAATACAATTTGGTCGGCCAAATCCCAAACTGCCAGCCCATTCTCGTTCGTTCAGTATCCAAATAGATACCCAACAGGGTGCACCACGAGAAGGTGAGGATTGGACATTAAGTCAGAAGCCCTGGTCGGTTCTCCGCATTCCTTTAAGGCTATGTGGAGGTCTCCTCTCAGTTATACAGCTTTGACCCTTAAGCACCCCGTTCTGACCTTCATATTAATATCATCATCTAGAGCAGCGTTCTTCAACCTTTTTACACCTGCAGATCGGGGAAAATAGGAGAAATATTTCGCGGACTGTCTGATGACTAAGACAAAAACATAAACTAATGTAGATAGTATTTTATTTATTAAATCCAATGTTATGAAATTACAATTTTTTAGCTAATGCAACATCTGTTGCTGCTTAGAGGTTAGAAAATTTGATATACGTGGTATTGTTTCTGAGAGATGAAGAAATTTTTGGCGGACCGCCAGGAAATTTCCGCCAACCACAGGTTGAAGAAGAAGGATCTAGAGCAGCGATTTTCAGCTGGTGTGCTGAGAGAGAGAGAGGTCTTCAGGTGTACCGTGAGATTTATGAAAACAAATTAAATGAAAGAAATAATGTCGTAATTTGTGCATTTATTTATTAAGTCTCATTTAGTGACTGGTCTTCCCTCTTCTTGTGTGTGTAAATCAATCAAAATTAATTTTTTTGGAAGTTTATTTTTCACTTGGTTAGACTATAATAAATTTAGTTTAATCCTTTATCCAAGTGTAAGTAAACAAAGTTTCACCTGAAAATATCTTCAGGACTAAGGTAGTGCAACACCAGGCAACTCTGAGCAAAGGTGGACCAAGCTCTCATCGCTCCTTGTCTCAGTATCTCCATAATGCAAAGCATATCTCATTGTATACTGCTATGCATTAAGGGAAGGGCCAATATGGGTAGCGTCCCTTCCCTTAATGCACAGCAGTCCTGAAGATATTTTCAGGAGCAAACTTTGTTCGCGTACACTTGGATAAAGGATTAAACTAAATTTATTACAATCAAAATTAACATTATTTTTTGTCAGATGATCAAAAAAATTAAAAGAATATATTTTTAGTGTGCCGCAGAATTTTAATAATTAGTCTAGGTGTGCTGTATTATGGAAAAAGTTGAAAATCACTGATCTAGAGCACGCACGCATGCCACACACACACACACACACATATATATATATATATATATATACAAGCTAAAGTATGCTGCTATATTAAAAATACACAACACTTTGTAAAAACATCTAAGAAATCACACTGGAAAAAGATGATTTATTAGTCAGTTTTGAAGTCTCTGCCCTCTTCACAAATGTCCCAATCAATGACACAATCCTTCTATTACAGGAGAAATTCCCTCCCGATATCACAGCACTCTTGTGCATGTACTACATTTTGGCTATTTTGTGTGGTAAAACGCTTTCTACCTACAAAAAGATGGCACAGCCATGGGCTCACTATTATCTCCCCCCCCCCCCCCGCCCCCACTGCTAACTTTTACATGGAACATTTTGAGCAACGTGCTCTAGATTCCTCTCCTTTAAAACCCAAAGTCTGGCTTAGATACGTTAATGATGTTTTCACTATCTGGCCTTATGGCTGCCAGACACTAGACACTTTCCTCAGCCACCTAAACAAACAACACAAGTGCATACAATTCGTAATTGAGATTGAAAAGCAGAACACACTTCCGTTTCTAGATACACGTGTCACACGTCTTCCTTCTGGCAGTCTTTCCTTCACTGTTTACAAAAAACTAACACATGCTAGCCAATATATGCATAAACTCCTACCACCACCCAACACAAAAACTAGGGGTCATTAATATACTAAAAAACAGGGCTTTGAAAATTTGCTCCAATGAAAACAAGCACTTAAAGATGAATTAAAAGTTATCAACAATAACTTCCTAAAAAATTGTTACAGCCAAAATACTATAAACAAAATTCTGTACAAGCCTCACTTAAAAACAAAAATAAACTAGACCTACAATAAAACTATAACCATTCCATACATTAAAGGGATATCAGACAAAATAAACAGAATATAACAAAAAATACAACCTTAAAGCCCTTTAAACCTCCTACAAAATTAAAGAACTTACAACTCATCTAAGGATCCACTCTCTCCACTGGCTCACCCTAGAGTATACTGTATTCATTGCATCTGTAATTTTCCTATATTGGGGAAACAGGATGCACAATTCCTATCAGAAAAAAGGAACATAAATAACACATTAAATATAATAACTATGGTCAAGATGGTCTTCCTGACATGCCCTGAACACTTTATTACATAGAATTAGCTGGAAAAGCACATGTTGTTTACATCACACCAAAACATGGTATGAACATAAATTTAAAAAGGCCTGTGAGATTCTTATCAATTACCCTAATCTTAACATAATGATGATCTAAAAATCCCAAGAATATGGAAGGCACATATTCTACCCACTTAACTTTTCTCCCTAATAGTTAATTATAAATAGGACCATAGATAATCCAGGATCCTAAATCTAATATAACAATTGCCATGTCAAATTAGAACATCATTTTTACTATAACAAAACTATCTATATGAAAGAATGTTTCTCTGATGTTGTCTTAAATAGAATATAGCTTTAATGTAGTTTTATTTTATTTCAGTTATTTATTGTAATTTTATTTTATTTTCACTAGAGGTCAGGTCAGTAGAATAACCACTGATCAAATCATTGTCTCTTCAGCATACTGTGTGAAATGTAATTTAGCTTGTATCTATATATATACTCCAGATGATGACCTTAATATGAAGGTCGAAACGTTGGGTTAAAATAATTATTTATAACACGGGTGTAGAGTCATAATTTGTGTAAAACCACCAACCAACCTATTTACTGAAATCCTGAAGTCACTTGAAAAAGTACTATGTTTGGTTTACAGAAAAAGGCTCCAGGATATTCAGTACTGGGTACTAAAATATGCAATAGATTCATAGCTCTTGAAGTGAGAGTGACTTAAAAATGTGGGTGTTGGCAGATCAAAATATTTATACCCATTTCCCTAGGATACTGAAATTTTGCTCAAAAGTAGCTTTCTATGTGAGACATATTGGGAAGATCTAAGAACCAGAAATTCCTGAGATCAGATGATGCAAAAATTTTTAAGTTCTATTCTCTAACTAATTTATCACCAAACTTTCATTTTTGCATAGGTAGTTCTGCTGAGAGAGCAGAATGGAGTAAAGAAACAACCAAGCCACCTGAATAACATGTGACCTACTGTATACATATTTAAGTTGTAAAAATAAATTTTTATTAGAAACGCTACTATATAAAGAAACAGTTGTTTATGCATTTCCACCAGATGATGCCTTTCAGCCAATGTCTTAGTAAAAATGAATCACTTTGAGAGATAGCATTCTGTAAAAATCTACTCTCCAAAAGCAAATTCAGAGACGTATCAAATGTGAGTTTGTGTTAATGAACCACGACAATGGAGAATAATTTATGCTTGGTGTTACAGTTCAAAATACATCCTTAAGCGTCCTGATTAGCCAAGAATCAGTGAACTGTAGCATGTGAGGGAGTTGCTTGTAGTCATAGCTTGAACATATTGCAAAGAACCATATGGTGTACTGAAAAGAAGCACTTGTCATGAAAGCATTCAAATTGTAATTGCTGTAAGGATTAAAACGAAATGACAAACATAGTAGCCATTTTGTTATAACCTTCAAAAAAGATGGTCCAGTTGTTTGGCTTACTTTTAATGAACAATGCTATTTTCTGCATAAGCAGCAATATGAAGAACTGCCACAAGATTTACATACAAGAACTTAAAACTGTCATTAAACATAAGTGTGACTCCCCAAAAGTTTTTTTTTTTTGTGATGTTTCATAAGTCTAAGAGCTTTTTTTCTTTGAAAAACTAACCATTAGCCTAACCCTTTTCTGAACAAGGTCTGCAAAGTCAGATTTACTATGCAACTGCATCAATGATACTTTGTAGATATCGCGACTAGCACAAAATATTAATGAATGCAATGTGGGATCACTAAAGCAGTATGAACAGCCACCAGAAACAACAATGGCAAAAGTCTGGAATGGACCCATTACCCAACTTAAGAATAGCAAGATCTTGCATGGTGCACCAATTTGTGCTAAAACAAACCTATGTTTCTGCAGTGATACTTCAGCAACATGACTGGCACTCCACTGTTTTAAATAAAACTTAATACAATGAACACTTATGTTTGTGTTCATTGCATTAAGTTTGTACCATGTTACTCTATTTTGTTCACATGTGGCTAAGTTCTTATTGTTGAGTTTTAATTACACTTGTGCCTTGTTTAATTTTGAATTCCATACTAAAGATATCCTTGATACTTGGAGAAAAATTTCTGATACAATTAAAATTCTACTGCAAGTGCTCAATTGTATTAGTCCACAGAGTTCTAAGTAAGATAGCTTATCCCATAACATTCATCATTTCCACAAACTAATATCTATAAATGCAATAATAAGTTTCATTTGAGGCAACAAAAAAGATGTAATGTTTCTGTGAAAACTGGTCCTGCTACTCCTAATTCCAAATGCTCCATGTCCAACCTATGCTACAAATATATATATATATATATATTTTTTTTTTTTTTTTTGAAACAGAGTAAATGACTAAGCTGAGAAATAAAAAAACAGAAAGACCATTTTAATTTAAATAAACTGCACAACTAGTTTCACCTTCTTAGAAGATGAAACTTCATGACATTGCATGAGAGAACTACCAACAAACATTGAAGAGAAAATCTATACATTAAAACATTAACATATTAACGTTTGAAGCCATTCTGTGTAAGTCTTCATTGTTGTGTGTGTTCACTCGTTCAAGGTCTCGTGAACGCCAAAGTTGGATAGCAAGCAGCGCAATGACAGTTTGAGAGATTACAGCTGGGATTAGATGTACTGAATAGAGGACAATTTCATCAGATTCTACAATTCTTAGGAAGACGTCATCTATATATCTTTTCCACAATTTAGGTTTCAACGAGAATGAAGAGATAGCTTTTTCCTCAAAAGATTCCAAATATAAATTTGCCAGCATGGGAGATAAAGGATTGTCCATGGCTAAACCAAAGTTCTGTTTATAAATAGTGTCCTTAAACTGTAAATGATCAGAATTAACACAATGGGTTAATAAAGACATTAATTTTTTAATAATTTATCTTTTAACAGAATAAGAACTTCTTCTGTAGGCACATTTGTGAAGAGGGAAAAGACATCAAAACTAGCCATAATAACTTATTTTTGAATATGTAGGTTTTATAGACTAAACAAAATCAACAGAATTTTTGAGGAAAGAGGAGGTTCAGCCGAATAAGCATTTTAGGGATTTGGCTAAAATACTTTGAGAGTTTATAAGTGAATCAATGCCTTCTACAATTGGTCTCAGTGGAGTATTTTCTGTATGAATTTTTGGTAAACCATATAATTGAGGGATTAAAGGACACCAACAAACATTGATGAAGTGAACAAAGAGACAATTGAATATTTCTAGAAAACTCTGTAGCAGTTGTAAGATTGTTGGTATGGTTATGAAGTTCACAAGAAGGATCTCTGTCAAGAATAGAGTATCTGTTCATAATAATTGGAACACTTTGTTATTATAATCTTCAGTATCCAGGAAGACAGTAGAATTACCTCCACCTACAGGTAGAATTATTATATCTGTTTTTTTTTTTTTTTACTGCTTGATGTTCTGCTGAAGAGATATTGCCTATAGGGAGTTTCACATTGTTGATAATAAAAATGGATTCCATATGGAATAAATTAGCTTCTTGAGTAGGAAAGAAAGAGTTAGCCTTTCCAATTTTAGCAAGTAACAGCTCCTTTGGAATGGAATTTGGTGATATCACGAAATTAAAGCCCTTATTAAGAATATTCTTTTCAACATTCGAAAGGTTGTAACTGGATTTGTTTACAATAACTGGCTCGACTTCCTCTTTCCTCAAAAATTCTGTTGATTTTGTTTCGAGTGTCAAAAAAAAGATAATAATAATATTCAAAAAGAAGATATTATGGCTAGTTTTCATGTTGTTTCCCTCTTCACAAATTACAGAAGAAGTTCTTACTCTGTTAAAAAGGTAAATTATCAAAAAAAGTAATGTCTTTATTAACCCATTGTGTTAATTCTGGTTATTTCCAGTTTAAGGACACTATTTACAAACAGAACTTTGGTTTAGCCATGGGCAATCCTTTATCTCCCATACTGGCAAATTTATATCTGGAATCTTTTGAGGGGAAGCTATCTCTTCATTCCCATTGAAACTTAAATTGTGGAAAAGATATATAGATAACATAATATGGAGTCATGGACCTGATTCTTTAAAGAAGTTCCTAGACCATCTCAACAGTCAACACCCCAAAATCCAATTTACTGTAGAATTAAGAGACTGAAGGCTCTCTTCCGTTCCTAGATGTCAAACTCACTCGTGTGTCTGAGAAATTAAAAATCTCTATTTACAGGAAACCCTCTCACACGAACAGATATCTCCATGCACAGTCAGTCCCAAAACTTGGCATTATTTCTACACTAGGCAAACATGCTCGTTCCCTCCTTTGTGAAGAAGATGATAATAACAAAGAACTTCAATTTCTTCCTACAGCCTTTCAGCAAAATAGTTATTCAAAACAAACAGTTAATAAGCTACTATTCACTTCCTCACAATATTGAAGATAGAAATAGTGAAAAAGGCTACATGTCCCTACCATATATCAGGTTCCATTTCGCCAAAGTTCTCAAAAAATATCACATTTGGACTTCTTTCACTGCTCTATTTAAGCTCCATTCCTTGCTCAGTACACCCAAGCAAAATCATAACAACCTGAAATATCCCGGCATTTATCAAAAAAAAACTTCCATACTTTGGAACTTTGGAAGTTTTTTCCCCCACTTGGTTAGACTATAATAAATTTAGTTTAATCCTTTATCCAAGTGTAAGCAAACAACGTTTTTGCATGAAGTATCTTCAGGACTGAGGCAACTCGTGGTAAAGATGGACCAAGCAAGCTCTCATCACTCCTTGTCTTAGTATCTCCCATAATGCAAAGCACATCTCCTTGCGGACATGTATAATGCTATGCATTAAGGGAAGGGTCACTACCCAGCCCAGTTTTGACCTTTATTGAGGTCAGTGGGAGCCAGACCCAGAGGTGGTGATACTAAGGTAGAAGCAATGGAGAAGTCATCTTTACCTATATGTGTTGCCAAAAGGTGTCTCACCTTATTATTAAATTACTCTGGACTTAGAGAAAGATGTTGGAAGGGTTTTTTTTTTTTTTTCAGGCACAAATTTGTTTGCTTACACTTGGATAAAGGATTAAACTAAATTTATTATAGTCTAACCAAGCAGGAAAAAAAAAATGCAACATCTTTCTCTAAATCCATAGTAATTTAATAATAAGGTGAGACACCTTTTGGGAACTCGTATAGGCAAAGATGACTTCTCCATTGCTTCCACCTTAGTATCACCACCTCTGGGTCTGGCTCCCACTGACAAGACCTCCAATAAAGGTCGAAACCGGTCTGGGTAGTGGCCCTTCCCATAATGCATAGCATTATACATGTCTGCAAGGAGATGTGCTTTGCATTATGGGAGATACTAAGACAAGGAGTGATGAGAGCTTGGTCCACCTTTACCATGAGTTGCCTTAGTCCTGAAGATACTTCAGGCAAAAACTTTGTTTGCTTACACTTGGATAAAGGATTAAACTAAATTTATTATTTACCATATTTGGTGCAATTGCTACATACCTTATTTTGGCCAGACTGAAAAATCCATTAAATTACATCTAGAAGAACATAAAAGAGATGTCACATATGGCAGAACTAGAGTCAGAACTCTGTCAAACCATGTCCTGAATTCTGCTGATGCTAACGACAAAAAAACTATCATTCTTCCAGTCATGTGGGACAAATCGTAAATATCTTTCAATGCTATGATGAACTGAAAAGAAGAATTGTAGAATCTTAAGAAATCGTCCTCCATCCAGTACATCTCAACACTGGCCTCAGCTGTAATCTCTCAGATTGTCATGCACTGCTATCCAACTTTGGTGTTCAACGAGACCTTGAGCGCATGCACATGCCCAACAATAAAGAAATACACAGAACAGTTTCACATGTTAATATGTTAGCGCTTTAATGTACAGATTTTCTCTAGCAATGCTTGTTGGTAGTTTCCTCATGTTATGCACCCAAAGAAGTCATGTAAGAAAACAAAACTAGTTGTGCAGTTTATTTAAATTAAAATAGTGTTTCTATTTTTTTAACTTTCATCTTATAGTCATTTAATCTGTTTCAAAATATGTCACTCAGCCGAGTAAATCAATTACACCATATCATCAGTTGCATCAGTCTTGGGACTGTTAGCTCAGCAGCAATTTCCTCCATTCCGCTCTGTCATTGGCTTTCTTCTTAACCTCCTGGTAACTCCTCAAACCCGTGCTGGCTTTGACTTGGTCAAGAAAGCTTTTCCATGGTCTGCCTCTTCTTCTTTTCCCCCTCTATTTTGCTTTCAGTTATTCTTTTCACAAGTCCATCATGTCGAAGTATATGTCCAAACCACCTATCCCTTCTAATTTTGATCGATTTTATTAGAGTTCTTGTTTCATTTATCTCTCTCAGGACTTGTTGGTTTGATTTTTTTTCTGTCCATTTTATTTTATTAATGCGACGCCAGCACCACATTTCAAAAGCCTCCAATCTTCTTACATCTTCTCTGCCTAGAATCCAGGTTTCACATCCATACAGTACAATGCTCCATATCAATGTCTTTACTAATTTTTTTTTCAATTGTAGGTTGAGGTTTCCTGTTAAAATGCTTTTCATCTTAGAGAATTGGGCTTTTGCATTTTTATTCTTGATCTTATGTCTTCTCTTGTTCTGCCATCTTCTGTTATTAGGCTTCCTAAATATTTAAAGCTTTTCACTTGTTTTATTTGTTCCCCGCTGATGTCTATATGCTCTGTATTGATAGGGATTTTGCCCTGTAACAATGATTTTAGTCTTATCTGTGTTGATTTTCATTTTATATATTTCAAGGTTATTATTTAGTAATTCTAGCATTGTTTTTAACATTCTTCTGTTTTCTGCTACAAGGGCTATGTCATCAGCAAATCTTATATACATGACTTGCTCACCATTTATCTTTATGCCACTATTTATTTTATCTTTAGTTTCCTGAATGGCCTTTTCAATATATAAATTAAATAAAAGTGGTGAAAGTATACATCCTTGTCTTACTCCACTCCTGATATTTATTATTTTCTCCTTATCATTGATTTTAATCCGTCCATTTTGATTTTTGTAAATTTGATAAATTATTTTCCTATCCCTCAAATCTATGCCGATATTAGTTAGACAATTTAGGAGTATTTGCTGGTTTACTTTATCAAACGCTTTCTCTAAATCAAGGAAGCAAATGTAAGTATTTTGACTAAGGTCTAATCTTCTTTCTATTATTGTTCTTAAACAATGTATTGCTCTCTTGTTCCTTTATTCTTTCTGAATCCAAATTGGTCTTCATCCAATAGACAATCTATTTTTGAATAAATTTTTTTTGAATAATTTTTAGCAGAATTTTGCTAACATGTGGGATTAAAGCTATTGTTCTAAATTGGCTGCATTTGTTTGCATTATTCATTTTTGGTATTGGTATTATGGTTGATTTCATAAACTCCTTTGGTATTTCTCCTCTATCATAGATTTGGGCTATTAATTGATAGAGTAAGGTTTTTGTCTCATCACCTAGATTTTGTAGCAGTTCTATAGGAATATTGTCTACACCTGGACTTTTTCCATTACTCATTTTGGACAGTGCTTTATCAAATTCTTCTCGCATTATTGAGGGTCCTAGATTATCTTCATTTTGATTTTCTATGATGATATCAACATTAAGTTCGTCGCCATTATAGAGATTTTCAAGATAATTCTTCCATTCCATTAATATATGCTCAGATTCTATTAGTAATTTTCCATTTTCGTCTTTGATGGCATTGTTTTTGCTGCTCTATGTTATTACACTGTTCTTCCAGGTATTCTTTTTTGGCTTGTCTACATTTTCTTGTAATTTGATTTTTAAGATATTTGTATTTGGCCACATCTTCTTCTTTAAGAGCATTTTTATATTTTCTTCTTTCATCCATAAGGCCAAGTATTTCATCTGTTATCCAATGTTTTCTTTTTTCTTTTTCTGCATTTTTCAATAATTGATTTGATGAATTTGTAATTAACTCTTTACTGTTATTTGTAATTAACACCATATATACATATATATTTTATTTATTTATTCATTTGAAGTTAAGGGGAGAAATTAAATGCATGATATCCAGTGTGCTATATGTACACAGACTAGCCTGTTAATGTGTACTAGTTTAATAAAGATAGTCTTACCTCTACTTTTAAAGATGATTCGGGTAATCTGAGTGCTGCTTTCAGCAACATATAGAGACCACTATATATGGCATCAATATTTACATCTGTTTTGCAGTTCTTCTTAATTGCTTGATACGATTCTGGTGTAATTACTTTTCCCTCAAAATCAGCAACAGCTACTAAAATAAAAATCATGGATAGTACTATGTGATGTAATTATGTTTGAAGAAATTAAATGGCTGAAATTGTTACAAATATCACTGTTCAAATTTATGCCTCATTTTTAAGATTTTATTTTAAGATTATGTATTAATATCAACTTGTATATACGCTAATCACTCTACCAGTCAGCCTGGCTGGTCGAGTAGTTAGCGTATCCACTCTCCAACCAAAAGCTGCTAGTTCGAATCCTGCCGTGGGCATGGATGTTTGTGATTGTCTGTGGAAATACCTGTGGTAGTCGGCAGTAGATGGCGTTGGTGTAGTTGCGGTCAGTTGGTGGATTGAGTGGTGGAGACATAGTTGTAGAGCAGGTGCCCTCCCTCGATGAGTCCTTGAACTCCATGGAGGTGTCAAATAATATTGTAGGTTTCTGAAATGTTACAATTCTGATAGAAGTACACAACTTTTAATCCTAGAATGATAGTTAAGTTTTTTACTAGCACTGCCACAAATTTTACATATAAAAGACCAGACTGATTTCATTATACTCCAAGAGATATTTAGATGTGCACTCTTCTAAATCCTGCTCCCTTCTCCAAGTCAAATCAGACAGAGGAAATTTAATCTCCTGTTCAACACTGTAGATCTATATCAATCTTCAAAAAATGAACTGTTGAATAACAATGCTGAAAACATACATAGCAAATTTGTTACATCATCATCATCATCATCCAAGGTAAAGAAATTTACAATTCCAAATTTTACACAGCAGAGTCATTATCACAAGATCTCCCTTGGATCAGGATATTCATCACAGGAGATTCAGTTTAGGTGCCTGAGAGAAGCAATGATAGGAAGAGTGACTAAAGATGTGAAAAGAAGAGAAAATGCAAGGAGTTGACTGTGCTGGTAGGAAAATAATGATTTGTAAGCATGAACACGATAGAGCAGGATTTGGGAGTGTTGTACAGTGAATCAGAAGAATGTGAGAGGGAGAATTCTGAGTGTTGTCAAGATATGATAGTAGAGAAGTAAGAGAAGATTATGAATGGCATGATAGTTAGAATATCAGAAGAGAGAACTTTAGTAGGTGGATGTATGGGATAAATCTGAAGTCGGTAAAGAGAGATTTTCACTGCAGATAGCCTGCATTCGAGTGAGAGCAAATTCACATAAAATAAAATAACAAATATAAGATAATAATCAGGAATTTACATAAAAATGATACAATAATATGTCCCATAAATAGGGTAATCAAAGGCCATCAGATCTGCTCAAGTTAGGTCAGTGTAGAAAGGCTTCATAGCTCTCTTTGTATAACTACAAGGAATCTACTTTTATGTAAGAGTTTAGTTTCTTCCAAAGAACCCTATGTTTAGTTGAGATGGCATTCTGCTAAGCTAGACTGCTCAGGTTCAAGATACTGGATATAAGATTTATGTTCTTCACGACAGATGGCTGCATATCTGCAAGACCGTCCAAAGACAAACTACAGATCTGGTAGACACCTGGAAGGCTGAGTGGAGAAAGCTTGTCTTTAGGTAAAGAAAGGAATAGAAATCTTCCTAACAGGACAATAGGATACTGTAATATTAAGAGGTCTTAGAACTTTAGCAATATGTTCAGAAATTCCTTTAATATAAGGGAGTGGGATCCAAGTTATATCTTCAAGAGATCTAGAGACTGGTGGCATAGAGCTATTAAATTCATTCATTCATTCGTCAAAACCATTTTTCATAAAAGCAGATTTTATAAAATTCAGTTCTTGCTATAAAAGGTCTCAATGGAAGATGTATTATGAGAATTACGTAATAAAGTCTCAATGGGTCCAACTTTTTGACTGGAATGATACATAGAATAGACAATGATCAGTATGAGTTTATTTTCTAAAACTGAAAACTATCATCTATTTGACAAAGAATTAAAATATCTAAAAAGGCTAGTTGACTGTTTTTCTTCTAAGGTAAATTGAATTCAGAGTGAAACACATTAGGTATAGGATAGAATATCACCATGTATATTAACCTTATCGGCCATTATGGATCAAATATGCTTCATATCCATCATATATTTCAATGTAATATCAATGGTATTACAATTTTAATATGCACTCCGCATCCATGATAACCTTGACGTCTTGGCCAGTAGTGGGTAAGGAAACATGCAAGAGCTGGTAGTGCTCTTGATGTGGTTGTTCAACAGGAGTCTGACAGCAGGTCAGTGTGTATATCAGGTTTATAGTGTTGAAAGTGTTAGACAGAATACGAACCTGGATTGATGAGAATGGAAATCTTTCAAGATAACATGGGTTTGTTAAGGGGATTTAATAACCTGGTTACATTTGATAAGAGGGTGATTAGTTTATTGGAGGAGAGTGATAGGAGCATGGAATGCTCCTATCACTCTCCTTCCTTTTGTCCTTCATATGGTAGAATAAGGCACAGGTGGTCTTTGTTCCTTCCCCTTGTTTTACCATATAAAATTTTTCCATGGGGCCAATGTAAATGCCATTCAACAGCTTAGATGTCTCAATCATATATTCCCTTCATCTTCTATCTCCCAAACTCTGCAGTTTGCATACTCCACCCTCAGTCTCTTCAAATTCTGGTAACCTTGCAATCTAGATGTCGTTTGATCAGAACTTTATACAATGCAACCACCACATTTTTTATATCTGATGACATATAAATGTAAATTTATATGTTATCAGACATATATATATATTTACATTTATATGTTATCAGACATATATATATTTACATTTATATGTCTGATAGATATTTACATTTATATGTCTGATAGAGACACATAAATAATTGTATGCATCAGTGTTTCTCAACCTGTGGTCCGCAACGATGGGACAGGTCGTCCGTAGGCAGACTTAAATTAATTAAATAAATATATATATTTTTAATTATCTAAACAAAAGAAATTAAAATTAAATAAGTAAGTAAGAATTATTGAAATAACATGGATACTTAAAAAAACCAACAAAATAGTGTCAGAATGTTCGAAGGCAGAAGCAATAAAACTATATTGTTGTTCACTTCACCCCTCTTTTATTACTCGTCATTCTGGCACTATAATAATTTGTAGTGGCAGAATGAGGAATAATAAGAGGGGTGAAATGAACAACAATATAGTTTTATTGCTTCCACCTTCCCTTGCTGTTTTGTCAGATTTCAAGTGAACATGTGTTATCCACATTTCAACCAATTGCTTGTTGTTTATTGATTTTTATTATTGAAGTTTTCCCCTCCTTCAACCAAGGCTCAGTATCTCTTTAGAAGTGCTAAGTGATAGCACTTCTGATTTGAGCAAAGTGTGTCACGAGTTAACCCCAGTATTTATATATTTTTTGGAAACGTTTTTTAATAATGGAAAAGTGGCTTAGAACTAGGACTTTGAAAAGAAAAGCAAATGAAACAGGTGATGCTAATCCTAATTGTGATACACGTGTTGTAACGGCGAGTAAATCTGATACTATTAAAGTAGAAGAAACAAACAGTTCAAAGAAAAAATACAGTAAGAAATATAACAGTTTATCTTTGGGAATTCGGGTTTACTTGGTGTGGAGATGAAAGTGAACAGAAACCTCGATGTGTTTTGTGTTATGAAGTGTTGTTGAACAAGTGCATGAAACCTGCGAAACTCCAATGACATTTAGAAACTAAACATTGTGATGTGAAAAATAAGCCAATTGAATTTTTTCAGCAATGCTTAGACATAAAATCATAAGAAAGATACAGTTTCAGCCATGGGTTCCATTAATAGCAAGGCACTGGAAGCATCCTATCTCTTAAGTTTGCGCATAGCGAAAACAGAGAAACCTCATTCTATCGAGGAAAATTTGCTACTTTGACAATTTTACCACATCTTTTATAAAATGTAGTAAAAACTATGTTTGGCAACAAGTTACTAAAAGATGCTGATTTGATTCCTCTTTCAAATGACACTGTCGGTTGCAGAATTAATGATATGGCATGAGATGTAGAATCTCAGTTAATCGAAAGAGTTAAGAAGAGCCCTTATTATGCGTTACAAATAGACAAGACTACTGATGTTACAAATGCTACGTAAGATATGCACATGATAACAACATTTATGATGATATTCTGTTTTGTAGAACTTTGTCATCCCAAACAATTGGAGAAGAAATATTTCACACGCTCAACAATTACCTAATACACAAAGGGATCCAGTGGGAAAAATGTGTGGGCTTCTGTTCGGATGGAGCTTGCGTCCTTATAAGCAGGCATAGTGGGGTTGTTTCTATGGTCAAGGAAGTAGTTCCAGATATGAATTGGGTACATTGTTTTATACATAGGGAAGCATTAGCCCCCAAAGGAATGCCACCTGAATTTAAAATTGTGCTATACAATGCTGTAAAGCTAGTTAATTTTATTAAAGCTTGACTGTTAAATAACAGGTTATTTTCAGTATGCGATGAAATGGGCAGTGAATATATACAACTTTTGCTTCATTCTGAAATTCGCTGGCTTTCCCAGGGGCAAAGTACTAACAAGGTTATTTCAATTAAGACACAAAGTTTTATTATTGGTAAATGAATAATTCTGATTTTGCATCACTCCTTGTTGATGAAGCATGGTTATCAACACTATCCTATCTTTCAGATATTTTTTCGAAATTAAACGAACAAAATCTCTCATTTCAGAGAAATGCTTTAAATGTTCTTGATGCCTAAGACAAAATAAAGGCATTCGAGAAAAAACTGGTTTTACGGGTTAATTATGTAAAAGACAGACAATTTGCACCTTTTTCCAACATTGGAATCCTTTTTTAGTGGAAAATGATATTTTTGTTGACTCTGAGTTTCTGGAAAGGGTTTGTGACCACCTCAAAAATCTGAAACGAAATTTTGAAACATATTTTCCGAATAACTTTTATAAGAAATTTCTGTGGGTTCGCGATCCATTTCAGGCTTGATACATTTCGTTATCGAATGACCTTTTGTTATCGAAAAAAGGAAAAAAAACCCAGTTAATTGAGCTTTCAAGTGACCGTGGACTAAAAATGCAATTCCGTGATCTTGGTTTGGCTCGATTTTGGATCTCGCCTTCAGTGAGAAGTGAATTTCCCGAATTATCTGAATAAGCATTGAAAATCGTCATGCAGTTTTCTACAACCTATCTTTGTGAGAAAGGATTTTCATTGCTCCTTCAAATAAAAACAAAATAAAGAAATCATCTTACTGTGTGTGCCGATCTTCGACTGAAGTTGACCAATACTGAGCCAGATATCCAGCAACTCTGCAAGGGCCGAGAAGCTCAACCATATCATTAAAATTAAGTAGTAACATAATTATATCAAATAATTTATTTGTTTAATAAAAATTAAAACTTTGTTCAATGATGATACACTTTTAATCATTTACTTCAATTTAATTATGTTTCCATATGTATTCAAAACATGCTTTTAGATTTATTATGTTATAAATGGCACAGTTTCTCTGAAATGTTGGTAATTCCTACATAGGTTTTTAAAAAAATACCAAAAAGTCAAAACAACATAAAGGGAAATGGAATTAAAAACACTGTTTATTTTTAAAGTAAAACTTTAATTCCAACATTCTAAAATGTTATTGTCGATGACATTGTCAAAGTCTATTTCATCACTCAGTTGCTGTTTTATAGACAGTATGGCAAGAAATGCCAAAAAAGTGCTGCTCGTGGCGGATCCCCCCCCCCCACCACCAGATACGCCTCTGTAACTTAGTGGTCCGTAGAATTGTTTAAGCATTTACTGGTCTTTGGGCTTAGAAAGGTTGAGAAACGTTGGTATACAGTAATAATGCAGTTTTGAGCAGCATGGGTTTCATTAAAGTGCATCTTAAAATTTTTAAGAATTTACAAAAAATTATTTTAAAGTAGTGTGGTACATATTGCATTATCAACATTTCAACACTACTAAAACAGTACCATAGTGATTTAGCACATTTCAGTACCAGGTATATCAATGCACACTTTAGTATTATTTCAAGATTTGGAGATCATGGTTGCTCTATAAAATTTTTTATTACACACAAGTACTCTTTCATATGCAATTATGAGTGGGAAGTAGAAATCCAATGAAGCATGAGAACCTAACAAACATAAATGGTTAACACTAGAATAAAATCTTGAAATTATAAAGTATCATGAAGAAGAAACATGATATGTAAAAAAAATGACAAAGGAATGAATGATACGAATCACAGTATGAATACTAATTAGGAAGAAAGATCAAATAAAAAAACATAAAATAGCCATAGCATCTTATATGACAAAAGTGATTGTTAAACACAGAAGTTCTGCAATGGATAATATGGAATGTATTTTAATTATATGGATTGAAGACTGAAATCAGAAAAAAAATCAGTTAAGTCATATGACAATTTAAGCTAAAGCAACAAGACTATAAGGCAGTAAAAGAAAATGGACATGAAAGGAAAATGTTTTCAACAGGTCATGGCTGGTTTTATAACCTTGAAAAGCATATGGGGCTCCACAACATTCGAATTGTAGGTGAAAATGGTAGTGCTGATAATGATGCCACTAAAAAATTTCCCAATAAGTTAAAAAAAAAAAAAAAAAAAAAAAAAAAAAAAAAAAGTGATTGAAAAAGGAGACTATAAGGATGAGAAAAATTTTAATATCAGTGAAACAGATTTGTTTTGGAAGAAGATATCATCATGCACTTATTTAGCAATAAGTGCGGGATGAAAAAGAAAAATTGCAACCAGGATATAAAATTTTCAAAGACCCGTTTGACACTTATTAGACAGAAATGCATCTGGTGACTTTAAATTCAGGGCTTTGCTAGTTTGCTGAGCAGAAAAATCCACAGGCTCTAAAAGGCTATGCTAAACACGAACTTCCAAGGAGTCCAAAGATTTATCGAGGGAGCACACCTACTCTACAACTCTCCATCATTTAATCCACCACTACAGCAAACCGCATCATCTACATCAATGTTGTCTACTACCACCACCACTAGTATTTCCACAGATAATCACAAACATCCATGCCCATGGAGGGACTCAAACCTGCAGCCTTTTGGCTGGAGAGTGGATAAGCTAACCACTTGGCCAACCAGGTAATATGCCAATCAAATAAGCATGGGTAACATGACAAATATCTGAAGAGTAGTTGCAACTTATTTTTGTCCAGCAGTCAAGCATTACTGCAAAGATAATGATATGGATTTCAAAATTTTGTTGTTAATACACAATGCACCAGGTCATCTACCTGCTATTTTACTTGCATGACAAGGTTAAAATCTATTTTCTTCCACCCAATGCACGATCATTATTGCATTCAATGGATCAAGAAAACAATGATAATAAAAATGTCCCATGCAATGGTGAGTTTGAGGCTATCTGGTGTAAAGTGGAAGCTAACAGAATGAAATATATGGTGGGGATGTTGCTAGAGACCTGGTGCTCAGTTGTAGGGGATGAAGAAATGCATCACTAATTTAGCTTTATGGATACAAAAAGAGTGATCATCTACCCAATCAATGTTTGGGTAACTTGAATTATCCAAACATTGATTAGGTAGAAGAGAAATCTCATGATATGAATGAAGGGGGAATTGATTGAATGGTTGCAAGACAACTTTCTCAAGCAGCATGTGAAAGAGGGAACTCGAGGTCAAAGAGTGTTAGATTTGTTCACAGAACCAGAAGGGGTCTCTATTAAGAATAATACAACTATTTTATCACAAACTGGTGACAGTGATCATGCCATGCTTTCTTGGGAAGTATCTAATTATACTGATGTTCCCATTAGAACAGGTTAATGCTGAACTACAAAGCTGGAAATTATGATTAACTTAGGTGAATACTATCTTTGGTCCCACGGTATCAGTTACAGAATGGAAAAATGCAACAATGCATGGGAATCTTTGAAAAAGTGCTTAAATGAGGTGGTATCAAAATGTATCCCTAGTGTTCAAAGAATAAATAGGTTGGGAGTAAAATGGATATGCAACCTTATTAAGCAAGAGATCCACAAGAAGAAAATGTGGAAAGAATATCGTGAAAATAAGATTGAGAGGAGTTATGAAATATATAAAGTGCAGGCCAGAAAAGTAATGGGTATTGTAGAAAGCTAAATCATAGTATGAAAAGAAATTGGCTATGCAGGAAATTTTAAAAGGAAATTTTATTGTTATGCCATAAGCAAAAGAAAAAATGAACGTGGAAAAATAACTTTACTGAATGCAAATGGTGCTCTAGTGTTAAAAGCTAATAAGAGGGTTCGATTAATGAGTGCTTACTTTGCTAAGATAAATCAAACAGGTGTATGTAACATGGTGCACAGTGCTACAGTTACATTTGGATGAAAAATTAGAGGTGCATAAAAATGAGGTTGATGAGCTGTTGCATAACTTGGATAAGAATTTGTCAATAGGGACAGATGGAATATTACTACATTTGCTAAAGGAATGTTCAACTGAATTGGCTAGACCCTTCACCCATTTGTATAACTTGAGTCTCAGGTCAGGAACAATACCAAAGGAATGAAAGGAATGCATGTTCCATTGTACAAGGGTAGTGAAAAAATTGATATGTCTAGTCACCAACCTATCAGTATCTCAGGTGTGATAGTGAAGATTTTAGAGAAGTTGGTAAGAACTTGCATACAGAAATGGTTAGACAAACAAGCTATACTCTGCAAGGAGTAGCATGGATTTACTAAAGGAAGGTCATGTTTTAGCAATTGCTCATATTTTATAACAGTATTATGGCCGAGTTGGATAAAGGGGATGGATGTACCATGATAATGTTGGATTTTGCTAAGGCATTGGATAAAATACCACCCAAAAAGCTGTTGCATAAAGTGGAGAATTATGTTTGGAGAATTTTATGTTCTAATCCTATGGGATTGGAACATAAACTCTTGACTTAGATCAGTGGATAGTTGACAGACAGATATCAATAAATGGTATATGGTGGGTGTCAATGTGCCAAATTTAAGGTGACCATTGGTGTACCTCAGGGTTGGGCCACTGTTGTTCAATCTATACATTAATGACATTCTTGTCTTGTCAGATGTCATCTCCTTCCAGGGGGTTGACTACCATGGACTTCCACCATGTATGGTTTTGTGCTTCTCTTTTGCATTCTTCATAGGACAAAAAAGTCCAGTCCTTAATATTTCCCATCCAATCTGTTCTTTGTCTTCCTCTTCTTCTTTTTTCTTGTATCATTCCTTCTACAAGTGTTTTTTGTAAGGATTCATGCCTTGGTATGTGACCAAGGTAGGTGTTTTTCCTTTTCTTAATGGTTTTCAACAGATTCCTATCTTCTCCAATCATCTCTAATGTTTCTAAATTAGTTTTTTTTTTTTTTTTTGGCAGTCCATGGGACCCTAAGAATTCTTCTGAGGATCCACATCAAATCGCCCTTCTCCAAGCTGTTTTCGTCCTTGGGGGGACGAAAACAGCTTGGAGGAGTGCGATGTGAAGAAGAAATACCACCCTTGCCAGCAAGAACTATTAAGCGGAAAGAAGAGTTGATGAAAAAAAATAGAGGAAAAGCAGAAGAAATTGAAGAGCAAAAAAAAAGAAATCTGCTAGAGGAAATCGGCCACCAAGATGATTGAAAGTCATGTGAAGATGATTCCTCGGACTCAGCTGAAGGTATGGATTTGGAGGTGGTCCTTCAATAAAACTCCACAGATCAGGTCATGATTAAGATCAAAGAGTACACAAATGACCAATTCTCAAGTTACTTTTACCAAACCAAAGGGGATCGAATTACAAGCTTTAAGATCAGGAATGCCAACCACAATTTTGAAATTAAAAGCACTGTGTGTGTGTGTACAGCTGCAGAAAACTGTAAGAGGCAGGCTATGCAGTCTCCTCCCTGAACACAGAGGCACTGGTTTGTCTTGTCAAGAACTTAGATATTAAAGACCTAGTTTCTTGCTAAACAACGTGCATGCAAGCTCCCCTCGGCATCACTACTTTGAACGTGAGAGGCTTTTGTAGCCATCAGAAGCATCAAGTGTGGTAGTTAATGCTGAAGCATAACATCCGCTTCCTCTTCCTGCAGGAAACCCACTTCTGCAGTTACCATGACGTGCATAATTTTGAAAGTAAGTTCCCACTCATATCATTCTGGAGCTTTGGAGGTAAAGGCAGGGCAGGGGTAGGAATACTTGTCCCCCCCACATCCTAGGAGCCTGTTTTAACACCAAGAAGGATACTGCAGGTCGAGTTATCAGAATTGACTGGAAAAAATCAAGGCAACATTATCCGCCTAATGAATGTTTATGCACCAGCTGCTTCAACAGACAGATCCAACTTTTTTCCGACCACACAGCCGTATTTACAAGGTACACAGTATGTGATTGTCGGGGGAGATTGGAACTGTATTAAAGACATGTCGTTAGACAAACTAGGGAGTAATCCTCAAAGAGGGAAAACTGGATAAGTGCAATTGGCACAAGTATTGGTGATACATAACCTAGTCAACGTCTGAAGGCTCAAACATCCCAACACCCAGCCTGTACTTGGACAGCAGGAACAATAAGTACCAGACTAGATAGAATATACGTATCCAAGACACTCCAGAATGTTGTCTATAAAGCTGAACATGTCGACGAAAGAATCGCGGACCACAAACTGGTAATATTACGGATCCAAATTACGACAGCAATTGAAACCGGTCCAGGACCTTGGAGGCTACCACCCAGCCATCAGGCCATCTTTGAAATGGAAATTAAACAGTACTTTACAAGGTGGAATAACATCAAATGGAATTGAATTGGGGAAAATGGTTCGAATTCAAAACACAGAATCACAACGAGTTCATAAAATGTGCAAAAAATGCAGCATATTACAGGAGAAAAACTTTGAGAGATCTCTACAAAGAAAGAAGCTGATTTGAAGCTAATGAGCGTAATGGGCTTGATTGCTCGCAAGCAATCAGGAGTATAAAGGCATAGATAGAGAGGGAGAGAATCATGATTATGATGGAGCGAACAGACAAAATTCAAATCCACCAGAGAATGGCAGACTTGCCTACAGCAGCATTCTATAGCAGGTATCTAATTAAAATAAGGGACGAAAGAACAATCAGTAGTCTAACAAAAGGAGCTATAGTACACACACAACAATGTATGATATTCTAAAAGTCTTCCAAGAACATTATACCAAGCTTTTCTCTGCTGCTCCAAGTGCAAATAAACCTGTTTTCGGAAATGGGAAATAGATTTCTTTCCCTCCGCATCTGCAGGCAAGTCTAAATGAGCCGATAACAGCCGAAGAAATCAAGGAAGCTCTAAAAAAATGTAAAAATAGAAAGTCCCCAGGACCAGATGGTGTTAGTAAGGAATTCTATATATAATTTTGGGAATTTTTAGTGCCTATCCTCAGAGAGGTATATAACAAGCTACTCCAAATGGGAGTCGTACCTTCGGATTTTGGTTCCTGTATAACTACTTTCATCCCTAAAGGTCGTAATATCACAGGTACAGTCAACAATTGGTGACCGATCTCTCTGAGTAACCTTGATTACAAAATCCTTTTCAGAATAATAAACAGGCTAAAATCATGAATTGAAGAAATAATCCAAAGTACCCAAACTTACGCAATTCCTAACCGAGCAGCCAGTTTTAATCTATTCCTCCTGAGGGACCTTATAGAGCTAGTAACAAACAAAGATCAGGTGATGGCACTCCTCTCCCTTGATTTAACTAGGTGACAGGTAAAGCCTTCGATAGTATCAGTCACGCCTACCTGTTCAACATCCCAGGTAGGTGTGAAAGGTAGTCTGGGGTGATTGATAATGAATACTTACCGGAACACTTCGACTACATTACTCATTAATGGTTGTATGTTGAACCTCATCATACAACCATTAATCAGAGAGGGGTCAAGCAGGGGTGCCCCTTGAGTCCTTTACTATTCTCATTAGCTTTAGAACCACTTTTTAATAAAATCAGGAAAGCAAGGGAGATTCAGGGAATTGATATCCTTAATTATGAAGAACAACTTAAAGTAATAGCTTACACAGACGATATGCTGCTATGCTGCCTGATAATGAATCGATATTTAACATCATAAAAATAGCAAAAAAATTTTCAGAAGCAAGTGGATTGAACATCAATCAAAATAAAAGAAGTTACAAATTTACGATATATGGAATATGAAAGAAATTCCGTATGGAATAAAGAGAATGGTAGTACCCATCAAATGCCTGGGAATTCCATTTACAGATACTCCCATCCTGTCTTTGGAAAAATTAGAGAATATAACAAACACACTAAAAGACTGGGATCTGGCTCCCTCTTAGTTTAACCGCAAAGGCGATAATACTTAAAACAATTGTCTTCCCGAAACTTCAGTATATAGTCAACATCGCATATATCACAGAAGACTAGTAAAATTCTTTTGGAAAGGGACCTATCCAGAGGCCAAGATGGAAGTGTTGCAACTGCCACAAGATAGTAGAGGCTACGGCCTTCCAGTACCACGTAAAATGCATTACGAATAGTATTCTAACAATCAAGAAAATCCTATACTCAAACCATCAGAGTGTCCGACTTATGAAGTACTTTCTAGGATATAATCTCAGACTTTTTGAGGTTTCCGAACTTAAGGGCCCCAAGGCTGAAACATCCTTGGTCTACTACAATGATGCATGCCAGCTAATCTGGCTGATGAAGGATGCGCAAATTAATATCTTGGAGGAAGCTTTGAGTAAAAACAGTTATAATAAGATTATGAAATTTTTGCGGCTGGAAGAACCTGAATTAGGAGTTAATAATAACAACATCCTTTTTACAAACATCTCACAGAGTAGAAATTACCCCAGTAGAAAATATTTAGCAAGCCGTATTTCTCGTGGTAAATTTCCTACTAACGGCAATCATTGGAGGTATACGGGGTATGGTGACCCCTACTGTCCAGTGTGTCTGCTACTGGACACTGTAGAGCACGCATTTGTACAGTGTCCGGTGGCCAAACAGATATGGCAGAAACTTAGTAAAGGGATAAAATCTACGATATCCTCAACAGAACAAATACTATTCCTGCAGTTCCCTAAACCGGTCAGAAAGTCTGAGAAACTTAAAATCTTTCTCATTAACGAGATTAAATTTCATATTTGGAAGGTACGAAAAAAATGCTATATCTTTTACAATCAGAGAAATGTACAAGAAGCAATTACAATCATCAAAAAATGTTCTATGCATCTGATCTCAGAAAAGTTGTTCAGAGCACTACAGTTATATGAGGGTGTGTGGAACATCATACAGCAATAAAGAGGCTATATTTAAGTTGTAAGTCAGAAGTTAGAATTGAAGCAAATATAGAAAGGTGGTTTGTTGTAAAATCAGGGTTGAGTCAAGGGTGCACTATCTCCCTCATTCATCATTTATATAGACAACATTATGAAAGTGACAGTAAACCTGATGTCATAATTAGATATATCAACCTTAGCTCTTTGCTTTATACAGATGATGATGTACTCAAATCCAATACAAGTCTCCAGGATTCTTTAAACTGAATAAAACAATAACAAATTTGGCATGAAAATTGGCAATAGAAAGACAAACTATGAAAATAGGCAGGAACATGGAAAATTCAGCTGCATTTTCTCAGTGCAGAGCCTATATGGAAACTGACTTACAACTTAAATATAGCCTCTTTATTGCTGTATGATGTTCCACACACCCTCATGTATCATATCAAAATGACATCACACCAGTTTTGTTAACTTGTGTATCTTCGAAGTGGCCTAGAAGATAGAAGTACAAGATCTGACAAGTGATAGAATAAATTGGAGGAAAACTGTTTACAGGACTAATAATGGAAACTGAATCATGTAGTACTGACATAGTACCTGTACGCCCCTTGAGGGTACAGGAAATTGATAATTTTATTAATAAAACCAATACAGAGTGTGAAAGCAGACCGCACTATTTTTAATGTATTGGTAATAGATATCTGTTATCATTCATGTCGATCTATATAACTTCTATTTCCAACAACTAAATGAATCACATATTGACATTTTTAATACTCCCGAACACCTTAAGTTGGTAAACATATGACAAGTTAGTATCAATGAAGTTGATCGAAAGAAGAAATCAAAATAATTCTTACATTTCACCAATGCTCTGAATATCGGTTTTTCTAGTTGTGCCATCTCCTTCGATAATGATTTCACTTGACTAGGAATACGCGGTCCTAAAAACAATATTCTATCCTCATGAGCCATTTGAAGATTAATTGATGTCATCGCATCGTTAGCAAAAAATAATAAAACTTCTAAACAAATTCACGCCTCCACCATAATGTTGACAAATTAATACACTAAAACTCCACCAGATAGCACCACATATGCTCTGTGATCATTCAGGTAAAAATTGCATATTATATTCGCAGAGTATTAATATTATTATTACGTGTTACCTCCAAAGAGTCTAAGGACTCATCGCAGGAGGAGACCTCTGCTACACACATCTAACCGCCTAACATACTACTTAATTCTTCTACTACACAATATAGCTGTAGAAGTTTGTATATTCTTTTGTATATATATAATTGCGTAATTGAATGTAGGAAATTATATCCTCGTTATAACATCCGCTAGGAGCCTCCATAGCTCACTCAGTATAGAGTGACGTAAGTGGCTTCGGATCAGTGACGTGAGGAACTGGTCTCCTTTGATGAAAGGTGAGTTAGTCGGTCTCATACGAAAGTAGGGTTTTTTTTTATTTTTTTTTACCCGGAAACTCGAGTTTTTCGTCCCCCAGAACAGGCAAACGATCCTCGTAAACACACATGGATTACAGCCATGAATACGTCCCAGCCGGTCCCGAGCCCGGATAAAATTGGGAAGTTGAGGAAAGCAATGGTGAACTACTCTGTAAAAATCTCACCCGGAACACTTTGTGAGCAATGCCTACAACGTCACAGAGACGACTGAAAGGGAAAAAACCAGAACTAGAATAACAACCGTTAATCATCGTTAATCATCAGAAGAAACACATTCAAGATTCAAAGACTCGTGTATGCCCACTGATTGATTTTACATATACAAATTTTTCTGGATATTGTAAATCTATTTAATAAAAATCGTCTCGTTTGTAAAAAAAAAAGTATAGCAATTATTGAGGGTCAGGCAGACTACAATTAAGATGCAGTCAATTTATCGACATTACTTTTTAAAACTTAGTGATTTTTTCTGTTACTGCAACCTGGGAAAGGTTTTATATCTACGTTAATACCATGGGTGGCTAAGGATGCTTTTCTATTTGTATATGAAATTTATATGTAGTTTGTACTTTTGTTTTTTACATAATCTGGAAACTTTTGAGGATCAAACATGGAACTTTGTTAAGCCACCTCAAGACTCCAAATAAGCAGGCAGATAGTCTGACATCAGCTAACGCCTTTTTATTCCCGTATATATAGGGAGTAGGCGATACCGTTTTTAGCCCTATCTAACTTTTGGAGACTGAGTGGGCAGTTCAATCTCCACTGGAACCCAATCAGAGACAGCTGGCCCAAGGCTATCATTAATTAAGCAGCACGCAGTGAAGAGTGACGGCTCAACAAGCGCCGCCATCTCGTGGTCCCTAACCCTTACACTCAACCAGAGTTTCCGGGAGAAAAAACCCGCTTGCCCGTGCCAGAGATCGACTAACTCGGGAACCGGTCGAAAAAAGGCTTACAAAAATTTCCTCTAGTCGCCAACTAGACTCGAAATCAAGTCTTCCTTCGTGCGGTCAAGCGCCGTGGTGTGCAAACGCCACATCCACTGAGCTACATATATTATTATTATTATTATTATTATTATTATTATTATTATTATTATTATTATTATTATTATTATTATTATTGATACACTGTCAAAACAAAATAGCATATAAATAAAAATTTGACTGTATTCTACCCAAGAATCTAAGAATAGTCCGTCAGGTAGCATCGTAAAATATGGACTGGTCCAAGTAATGCTATCTTTTGTAGGTCATATGAGGTCACTTTATTGATTTTTAATTGCTGTAAATAGTTAGACAGCTTCTTTGAAGTTGCACCAAGTGCACCGATAACTATTGGAATGACTTTGGTGTGTTTAAGTCACAGTCGTCCAACTTCGATTGCCAGATCTCGATATTTAGTATTT
Source organism: Typopeltis vanoorti (assembly GCF_054136105.1). Lineage (NCBI taxonomy): Eukaryota > Metazoa > Arthropoda > Arachnida > Uropygi > Thelyphonidae > Typopeltis > Typopeltis vanoorti. Next base: position 97,431,217 of record NC_143554.1, read on the forward strand.
TTTTCCAGTTCTTTGTTGTTAATGTTGTTATCACTGGGTACTGCAATATCGATAATCCAAACCTGTCAGTGTTCCATAATTGTGATGTCAGGTCTATTGTGTTCCAAACGCCGATCAGTTTGTATTCGAAAGTCCCAGAGAATTTTTGCTGTTTCGTTTTCCAGTACAGTCTCTAATTTATGCTGCCACCAGTTATCAGAAGTAGGAAAGGAACATTTTTTGCATACATGCCAATGAACTATTTTGGCCACTTGATCATGGCTGTATTTATAGTCAGTTTGAGCTATTTTGCTGCAGGCACTGATTAAGAAGGTAGGGTATTCTGACTCCAGATTAGGTACATAGGCTTGCACCACAGCCAAGTTGTGGTTTTTCATCTGGAGCCTTCACTCACACAGCCAAGGGCTTGTGAGTATCCCAACAATGTCTACTCAGGCCGGTATGGGGGTATTCACGCGCCCCCGGCTGTCGACCTGGATGAGCTTCTACCGCTCATCCAGTCGACAGTTCCAGAGCCTCTCCTCTTGGTCGAAGAAAGCCCGACTAAATCTAGTTGTAGCACTTGGCTTCCTCGACAAGTTCCTTTCCCTTCCCTGTCAGAGAAAAGATGTTCCAATTGCCTAAAGGCACAGTCTGGCCGTTTTCGTTGCTATTTCTGTCCTTTTGCAGAACCATTTCTTTGCACTTCCCCTAAACACCTCCCCAAACAGTGCGGGCCCATTGATGGAGTTTTCTCTAACAGAGAGCTGAGGAGTGGTGTCTAAGGGAGACTGTAACATATTTTTCGAACATGTCCCTCTGCCTAAAATCCGCACGCGTCCCTTGGTAATCCGCGCGAGGACGATACGGTGTGACCATTATATGATGTCCTGACCATGTTACAGTGTTTGGTTAGTTCCCTGTTAGCACTGCCGTCTTGTTTCGGGGCTGCTCAGGTTTCCCCTGATTGAAGCTAGCTTACATACCTGCAAGACGTTCCCCCTATCCATCTCCTATGACTCAGCCCAGTAGCTGAGGCTCGCCCTGGGCAGACCTTCAAAAACATAAAAAATAACTATATTCCAAATTTTGTCTAAGTCTATTGAATGATATAGCCTGTAGAAATGTTTTAAGAAAAGATTAGTCCAAAAGGACTAAATAACCCGTAATCACAATAACCCGCTTGTGACGAGTTTTGCAGAAGATCACAATGTTCCAAAAAATACTAATATTCCAAATTTGGCTTAAATTAGTTGAATGCTGCGAACTATAGAGGTGCCTGCCAAGAATGTGACACATTCCATTCGTATAAGTCCCCTTCAGTTTTCTCCAGTCGGGTTGAAATTCTAAGAACATAAACAATATAAGCAATAACTATATTCCGTACTTAGCGGAAATCTTTTAGCAGTGTTACCTGTAATAGTGTCCGCGTAGGATGAGGAAAAGAAGAAATTATCACAGTTTATTATTATTATTATTATTATTATTATTATTATTATTATTATTATTATTATTATTATTATTATTTGAATTTAAGTTTCAAATTTGTTGGCTGGCTACGCGGTGTTGATTATCTCTCTCGAATAAAAGTAGAGGACTGATAATATTCAACAATTCAAGAGTTAAAATCGACTTGTTCTTGTGGAAGTTACAGAAAAAATAAACCGAAAGATGAAGAAATAAAATTATATATATATGAAGCTATGAAATGCAATTAGATGTTTATGTGAGAAATAGAAAAATTCTCTTATGGATTTAAGCAACACACGATCGAAGACGATAATTACTTTAAAAGAGCCAAACAGCAGCTGATGATTATTTATTTATCCCATATGAGAGATAGAAGAACCTACAGCACATCAGAGCCACGGGTGAGGTACAGATGAGAGTTAAGAAAGAAGAAACCTATTAACATTTTTCTTAAAGAGCTGTAGGTTGAAATTGTTTGGAAACATATAATGAAAAAGACTGTTCCAGAGGACAGAGATAGATGGAATACATGAGGAAGAGGAGAAGCAGATTCATTGAGTTTGCAGTTGTGCTGCAAAGGGATGTTGGAAGTGAAGTAATCATGTTTTCCAATTTACTGACGCATGTAGTACCTGTTAGAGCGACACAGAGCTGAAACATTGTGTCTGTGAGATAGAGGCTGAATTATGTCTGAAAGAAAGGATCATCTATGAGACGAATTGCTCTCCTCTGAACAGCACCAAAAAAATTTAAGGAAGTTTTATGTGCACTACCCAAATGTGTGTACAGTATTCTAAAGATAGGGTAATTTGTGATTTATATAGAGTTAGTAGATAAGTGGGTGCAAAAGAAATTCTTGAGCTGAAAAGAATGCTGTTTTTTAAAATCTGAAGAAGCATTGATGTGATGTGTTTGTGGCAAGAGAGGTTGGAGATAAATCTCAGTCTGAGGATAGAGAGAACGAGAGAGAGAGAGAGAGAGAGAGTTAATCCTGTCTGGTGATGTGAATATTGCTGAGGATAAGGGTGGTGAGCTGAGATCCCTTTTGTGAGAGAAAAGGCAGGATTGCGTTTTGGAAGCATTGAAGGTGACAAGCTTATCCTTGATCCACTTAAGGAGCTGGTTGTAGATGATCTTGATGTAAGGATGTCTGGAACTGCATGGTTAGTCAAAGGAGTAGGATGAGTGGAAAGTGCTGTCGTCGAGAAAGCTGTGAATAGTATTCGTAGTGACAGAGAGTAGGACCTTTATGTATAAAAAAAGCGGGGTAGGTGAGAGAATGAATGGAGCCCTGAGGTACTCTTGCATTGTTGGCAAAGCTTGGAGAGAGGGTGCCGTTCATCATGATACAGCAGAATATTTGCAAGTGAATTAAAATATGAAAAGTAACCAGAGATCAATGTTCTATTGGGGAGGGCTGAATGGGTTTATTCAGCATTATACAAAAATGACAAAACATATGTTTCAGAAATTCAAATGGAAGAAATAAAGTGGAACATCGAAATCATTGCTGAACTCTCGAAAGCAGGTGAAAATGTAACCTAAGCATGAGCAAACTTTTTTTTTATTCTATAACGAACAACAAGATTTAGAAGGATTTGAGCACAATGGGCTATTGCGCCTTGTTCAAATTGTGCAGGAGATTATCGAACGATGCAATAAATACCAAATCCCCCATTATATTTTGGACAATAACCAAGCCTCGAGATACTCGAGGCCTAACGTGCGGAAAGAAAACAAAACAGTTCATTTTAAACGATGCACACCCACTCTGCTTTTACAAACATAAGGAGGAAATACCAAGTGATATATCCCCTTCCAAAAAATATTTATATATTTAGTCTTGCTATAAATACTGTTACAACTTAAACAGCACATGAACCTTTAATCTATTAATAAATCATTTACAACATTCAGAATATATAAAAAAAAAATATGTATAACGTGCATATAGTAGCACTCAGTGTTTGAAATATCCCTCTTTTGCTTCATGGGCCCGAAGCCACATGTCGTTGGCTGCACGCACAACATCCAATGTAAACGCTGTCACTGCTTGCTTCAAATCCGCCTTCAAGCTGGCGATTCTGAGGTGTCATTTCCTGCAGGCTACTCTCTCTCTCTCTCTCTCTCAAGCTCCAACCACAATCTCAAGTCCAACAGATTCAAACTGAGACTTGGAGACTTCAGACGGGCAATCGGACGGTGATATGTTGTTGGGCACGCTCACTTCCAACCACTGTTGTGTGGTCCATGCCTTATATTCAGGGAATGAATCCTGTTGGAAAGTCCACTGCTGGCCGTGAAACAAGGTGTTGTTCAGGGGACGTACTACAGGTTCCAGCATAGTGTTTTGACAGAAGTTTGACCTCTTTCTCACGCAAATGCAACTTGTAATATGTCAGTTGCATTAACTTGCAAACCCCAGCAAACCATCACTGACACAGAGTGATCACCTCTCTGAATCCTGGGTGCTATGGCTCGTGATACTACGATCCGATGCTATGCGACGATCTGGAGCATATACCTGATCATTTTGTGTTAAACGACTCCTCAGTGGTGGAAATTGTCTCATCTGTGAGGAGGATATTTCTGTGTCTGTTGTTCGCGTACTGCCTGAGAAGTGCTTTTGATTTTATCACCCTCTGCCACATAGGTTGTAGTATTAGAAAGTGTTCAGTAGAACGACGATAAGTTCTCTCACTTCTAGGTCATCAGTTTGTACACGTGAATCGTTCTCTGCGAAACGTTTATATCTCTCTCGACATCACTTTCTGCATTCTCACAGGATAACCGCGCAGGCATGTCTTCACAGCCCACACAAGTTGTTGCATCCTAACAGCATGGTCGACCTGTTCTTTGATGGTATGGGGTTGTTCTCATGGATATCACTAGATCCTTTCATCCCCCCATTGAACACACATTTTTTAGTTGAGGATGGTTTCGGACCAGATATTATCCTACATGGTGACATTTCCAGATGGATCTAATCTCTTCCATCAAAACAAATTCTCGTGTCACAAGGCTATCGTTGTGAAAGCATGGTGTGAAGAGCATATCCAAACATTCTGTGTGTTGTCACTAGCTTTGAATTCTCTTGATTTGAATCTCATCGAATACATATGGGATCATGTGGAATATAATATCTGCTAGTCGACGCGAGTGCCTCACTCGATTGCTAACCACCGGGTTGCTATTCTGTCTAGTTGTACCAGAATACCTTCCGTGGTCTAATGTGGTCAATGCCAAGACTGGTACAAGCGATTATCTCGGCAAAAGAATGTGCAACACACTACTAGGTAGGTTGTCATAATGTTTTGGTTGACATGTGTATAATAGAATACAAGCAGCTAAAGTAATTGATAAGAGGAACGCATAACCATGATCGCTTCAGATATTTCCAAAAGCATTTGGCAGGTTGTTGCAAAATGAATTGACATTTGAGTTGTAGCTAATGGTTTAGATATGAGGACAGCAGATTCGATGGCAATTGGTTATCGGACAAATATATGATAGATTTGTGTATTGGGTAACAGTATTAAGAAAGCAAAAGGTTGATAAGTGGAATTCAAGACTGTTTCTATCCATGTCTTTTATCAATTACAGTAAAAAATATTGTGGGGAATTGCTCAACTTCTTGTGGATGATGTGGAGAGAGAGAGACTTATAGGATGATACCAATACACTGAGGGGATGTTCAGGCTGTCCTGAAGAATTTTACTACGACGACTTTGAAACATACACGATGCAGAAAATGTATTGAAAAGGAGAGAAATATGCTGAAAAACAGTGTAGACAAATAAAGTAGAAGCTTCATATTATTTTATTTTAATTATTTATTTTTCATATAACTTTTTTGGGAGAATATTATCGCAGTGGAGATTACTTTCGCCCCTCGTAAGCATATTTTTTACGTTATACAGTACACAGTGATAAAAGAAAAAGTGAATGAAGAGAATGAAAAAAAAAAAAAATTAAATACAGCGAGGAGTAAATATTGTGTTATCCCATCCTGTGGACTGGTAAGTTGGATTTTTTATTTTATAAACTCTGTAAAATATATCAAAAATAAATAATTAACAAGCGTATTTAAATATCGTTATTTGTTGAAAAATAGGATACTTTAATTCCTCCCTCCCTCCCTCTTTATATTCTTATCGTACTTTAAATTGTTTCTGCTTGCTTATGAACGGCGCCAACAGATATTGTTACATGAGACTTAGTTTGTGTATTCGCTTGTCTAATAATGGCGACTGTTTTTCGAATTGCTGTTCTGTTTATTCTCTGGATAAAGATATGTCAGATGTACGCGGAAATTAATTTTTTATCTCCTACGAAGGTCGTAAAGAGAGAGGTTGAATCATTGTCTAAACAACACCATTTTGAAAAACCCAAGCTTCTTCAAAGAAGACAGCCGCGTTTGTTTACTCTACGAAAAGACGTAGCGATGAAAGCTCTTTTTTTTAAAGCCCTTCGTGTATTCACAGAATACTTCGCTGACATTCTTCTGGAAGTGCTATTGGGACCAGTAGGAAGACAGTTACGAAATAACGGTAAATTTATGCTAAAAATGCCAAACTTTTCACACACAAAAGTTGAAAGACAGTGATCAAAGCAAGTTTTGTGATTAATAATTCAGGTGAGAACACACATGAGTTATGTTTTTAGCAAGAAAACTGAATTCAAATTATTCATGTTATTGTTACAATATTTTTGCCTGCTATATATGCTAATCGTTAAACTTTACTTTTATTCAGAAGTTCAAGAAAAGATGCTCTCTTTCTGCTGTTTAAAAATAATTTTTGCCTAGTTTATTTTGCGTAACAATTAATGCATGGAATATATTTCCCTAGTGTGAATTCCCCATATTTCTGAATTATGATTTGATTTCATGGATTCCTACTGAATAATTGTTATAAAAATCTACTAATAAATTTTTTTACAATCTGACGTTAAATAATCCTAGTGTTGAATGTTTTAAAATATGCTTTCTAACCAGTCTCACTCGATACCAATTTGATATTTCGTAGCATTTCTGTTAATGTCTAAACCAGTATGCAGTTACTTGTTTCTTCACCTAGAATGAATGTTTTACATTATATTGATTGTTTGATGTTCAAGTAATGCGCATTGTTCCTTTATATTTGATTTGCATAGCAGATTAGGACAATCTCAAGTACTACAACGGATTACGTAATTTTCACCAAAGTTAACATTACTTGCATTAATGAATAATTACAGTTACTTTAACAAGTTTATAGTTTAGCTAGCGGCGTAACTGCGCTTCTTTCCCCCTCCCTTGGCAATAAGCTTTCGCTGAGTTCTTTGGGAATTTTTGTTACACACACACTCTCTCTCTCAACCTTGCTTAAGACTACCTAATCAATCACGTAGTCTTGCATTTTAGACTTTCACGAGATGGTAATTAAACGCCTTTTGCAATGTCACCGAACTGTTTCACTTTCATGATATAACAAAGACAAAAAAAAAAAAAAAAAAAAAAAAAACTAGACAGGAGTATGATGTTCTCCTTCGTAAAACAAGATATTAATAAACATTCCTTCAGGTTAAGTGGAACTGTGATGTAATACACAAAGGTGCCATTCCGTAGACTGGGCAACACTTATTTTTCGCTCTGTTTTGTAAAAACGTATAATTCAATAGCTAGAGTATTAATTGCTGTAATAACAAATTTTACATTAAATTTATTAGAAATGTGTTCGTGAATAATCTCTTCCAAAGCTGTGTAAATGACGTTTGCTTCCATTAGCTCTGGACCGCGCGTACACAAAACGTTCCTAAGTTCTATTCTAGTCACCGATTAAAGGAACTCTTCGAAGCCTTTCTTCGACCCGTGCAAGTAGGCAAGTATTTAATTAAACAACTCGAGAAAATCGACCGTTGAACCCACACTATTTTAGATATATTGAGATGGCGATTACGTGATGGAGGTAGGTGTTTTCCTTACTCACTTCATCGGATACCATTTAAAAAAAAAAAAAAAAACCATTGATAGTTTGAGCCGACTATCCCTGATTGAATAAGGATGGAAATTAATTATCCCTTTAGTCTCCAAAAGTTAGATAGGAATAAAAGGCGTCAGTGAAGATGGATGTACGCACGCACACTCAGTTCCCACTAGTGAAGGAAATTTGCGTATAACTGCACTTGACCAAATATAGAAGTTTTTCAAGCTACTTTGATCCTCCATGTTAGTAAGGCGATGAAATTTATCTATCGCCTAATGACAACCACAAACATCGATGCTCACAGCGGAATTTAAACCCGTAACCTATTGGTTGGAGAGCTGGTACGTACGATAACCACTTTGCCAAGAGGCCAGCGAATCTGAAACTAAAGCTCTATTCAATCATTATTCCAACTATCCTTTATAGAGCTGAGATATGGACAGTTAGAAAAGATGCCGAACGAAAAGCACTAGAGTCTTTGAAATTTTTATTTATTCGCATGGAGTTCCCTCCCTATTTCTTCCCCCTATTTCTTCCCCCCTTTTCTCCCCCGGCCGGTTTGCCTGCTTGTGGGATGAAGAACCCCAGATAAACTGGGGGGGAGGAACCCTGCTGTCCACGCCCAAGATCGGTTAACTTGGCTATGGCTGAGGAAGATCCTTAAGCTCCTCACGTCGGCGACGGGACTCGAACCTAGGACACTCCTTCCCCAGGCATATGGTTGCAAAGCGCAAAGCCACTAGACTAACCGCGCTATGCCTCCGGAAATTCAACACAAATGAACAATTAAGATGTGAACTTAATAGATCGGGTCTAGCAGAACATGGACTCACTAATACAAGCTACAGGATCCTTTGGAACGACACCTAATTATTACAAAGATGTTCCCATAAATGAGTATCATTTTCTGAGAAATTAAAAACTATGATGTTTAATTATGTAAGTTTTTATCGCACACCCACACTTCATTTGATCCTAACGTAGCATCGGTTTTTACCTGGCTGTCTAGCGGCTCATGTTAGGAGATATTCCATTCTCCTTATACCTCCATTGTTATTTTATTTTATTTATTTATTTATTTAATAAATAAATAAGTTAAGTTTTCAGCTGTATTACACTTATGATGATCCATGATACGTGAATCGAAATATTTGCAGTTAATCTATTTTAAATATTTGTTTTAACTGTGTCTGCATGTAACTTTAGTAGAATAATGGAGGAAAGATAACTATCTAAACGAAGATCACGATTGACAGGGTTACAAACGCAACTTCCAGAAGGTAAAAGATCCTGCATCAGCTAGGAAAAATAGCGAATTACTATTCATGGGTCCGTCGTCGGATCAAAGGGATAAGTACGACAGAGTTTCCATATTGGTTCCGGGTACTGTACGCAGTGCTTCTGCTTATGTATTGATGTGTATGGGTTCATGCCAGAAGGAATAAAGTTGTGATGAGTTCTGCTGTACAGAAGTGCAATCTTAAGTACAGAGGAAATCCTATAGCATAGCCAGTATAGTTTGATCTCCTACCCCTTTTAGCATTACAAGCAAATCCATATATCATAACGGAAGCTGATAACACTTTTGTACTGGGAAAATGTGGTTGCATATTTAACACGATAGGCAGTCGAGTTTTTCCTGTGGTACATCCGCAAATGTAGTTATATTCACTGAGATTCATTTGTACGACGAGCTATTTACTGCTTTGAAAGAGGTCAGTGGACACAACCAAGGTGCATCGCGTCATGTAACAAAGTTGTGTTTTCAGCCGGTATAAATCGGGGGAATATGATGCTCCCAAGTCACTGCGACTGTGTCCAGGTGAAATGGCTGCTAGAAGAGAACTGACGGAGTTTGAAAGAGGCGTTGTGATGGGATGCTGTGTCGTAGGCCTATCTGTTCATCAAATTGGGACATCCCGGATCAACAATCAGTGATGCCATACTGAGATGGAAGCACAGGGAGTCGTGTGCTATCCGCAGTGGACGACACTCACCGAACGTAACCGCAGGGTGCTACGAAAGATAATGCGTAAAAATCGCCATTCGCCGGCCGACACGCTGAATGCAGAGTTCTTGGCATAGACTGGAACACGAAGCTTCACAAAAATATTCAGAACCGAGGCTCACAACATGAGTTTCCATGGTAGGGTCGCAATATGCATGCCCCACACTATTCGAACTAACCTGCATCGCTGTCTTCAGTGGTGTAAAGAGTGTGTACAGTGGGATGTGGAAGCTTGAAAAGATGTGATATGGAGCGACGAATCGCTCTACACCCTCTACCGAGCAGATGGACAGGTGTGGCAGATGAAATTCGGATGTGGCGGAGTGACGATATGGCCTGTTTTTTCTAGTTTGGCCTCGGACCTCTGTGGTGTGCCACGAACATTGAACTCGGAGAGATCTGGTCAATGCAGTGCTTCCTACTTTGTGGACAGAACTGACCATTCTCACTTTCAGCAAGACAGTGCACCATGTTATAAGGCTGCTGTTCTGTCTGCGTGTTTTGTGGACATGACGTTATCACACTTGACTGGCTTCCACAGAGCCCTGATCTCAACCCTATTGAACATCTGTGGGATGAACAATCCTCGCAGCGAAAGGAGGTTCTACATCTTATTAAGGTGGGTGCCATGGCTGTTTGTTCCTCACGCTCTGGTGTCCGGCGACTTTTTTCCAAGAGTGTACAAGTGTTAGAAGCACCGCTAATGAATTTTCATAAGAGTAAATCATGATTTAAATATTGCTTGATCTATTATCGAAATATCAACGAATTATCGAAAGAAGGCATCGGTTTGGTAACAACGTGGACTAAATTTATTATTAGAAGAATTAATTTTTAAATCGAAGCAATTCGTTGGAAGAGAACTACAAAGCTGGCGTTGTGTGGTTCATGAATTTCAACATATTTTCTTGAATTTAGGAAAAAAAAACGCCGTTTATTTTTGGGTATCTCAACCACAAAAAACACCGGTTTTTTTTTTAAAAAAAAACGGTGTTTTTTGTGGTTGAGATACCCATTTGCCGTTTTTTAACATAATTCAAATTTGCATTGCTTTAGTTGCTTAACGAGTTATGACGGGCCCGGACAATGGAATAAGCTGTGTGAACTATTTTATAATAGTTGATTAACGCTCACGGAAGGAAAAAAGTAGAAACTACAATTGACTTGCCGGGTCTACCGGAATATATGAATCGCTAACCACAAAGGGGGGGCATGTCCATTTTCGCCAACTTTACAGGAACAACTTAAGATATGAGGATTCAGAGGCGGGTTACAAAGATTGTTGCAGGTCTGTGGGATGTTCCCTATGAGGATAGATTGATCTGTGGGCTCCAAAAACTAGATGATAGACGTAGGAGAGGAGATATGATAGAGGTATTTAAATTGTTAAAGGGATTTTACAGGATTGATACTGATAATATTTTTAAGACCAGTGCAGAAAGTGAGAGAACGAGGGGCCATCCCTGGAGATTGTGTAAGAGTATGGTTAACAAGGGTGTTAGGACTAGATTTTTTACTTGGAAGGTTGTGAATGGGTGGAATGCTTTGCCAGAGGTGGTTGTGAATGCTTCAACTGTGAATGAATTTAAGGAGAGGTATGACAGGTATTGTGTAAATAATGGTTAGTGTGTCAATGTCGGGTCTCCCGCGATGAGTCTTTTGACTCCATGGAGACACTGTTAAAATAATAATAATATAAGTTGACTTGTTGCATTTTTTTTTTTTTTTTTCATTTTTTGTGATTCAAAGCTCTCACAATCTGTGGTATTGTTCGAATTTAATCAGCTCTGGTTAAGTTTGTTTATGGATTTGTCATTTCGAACAAAATGGACACGTCCCACTGCGATTATATATGAATCGATTTATATATATAATCACTGCTGAAAACTATATCTGCAGAGTGGAAAAAGACAGTACTCAACAAAATATTAGGACTTAATAAAAATATAAGAAACATAAGAAATATTTGAGCATTTATACTCTGCAAATTGACAGAAGTTCAAATAGTGCAGCTAATTTCACTTGAAAATCAGTATGGACTTAGTTTTAAAACCCATGGATCAAATAGCAGTCCCCCCCCCCCTCTGGTCAGGAGATTAAAAAAAAAACTGATGAATGATTATTTTAAAAGATAATGTTAGTTTCTTGTGCTTGCTGGACCTCCAATACACGTTTATTGCTTCATTTTTCTGGTCTTCGGTTGATAGCACTTTTTTTTTTTAAAGATTTGAAGGCCATTTTCTTCAGTTTAATGACACTACAGTCAGGGCCAAGTGGTAAATGAACTAGTTATTCTTCTTGTGAGCCCGTTAGACAAACTGGGAAGGGACCTACGTTAATAAGAAAGTACTAGGCTTCTTTTCAGCCGTCGATTTCCAAAATGCCTTGAGGTATGCAGGTGATGAATGAAAGGAAGCCGGGTTTTATGACCTTGATGTCTTCTCCCCAGCTCTCTCGCTAAATAATTGGTGGAAATATCCCTAACTTATGGTCCTAATTTGTCTTGTTGACCTGCTTGTTTCTGTGTCGAATTTGGAGGAAAAACCCCATTTGTCAAAAATTCTAAGTTTGGATACAATGTTGAATCACATCTTTCAGTGACTTAAAGGCCAGCAAGCGAGTCTACAAACTATTTTACTGTTGTATGGGAATACTACAGAGGATATCTTTTGGTTTCCAGACTACTAGACATTTCTAATTGTCTATCCGATATTAGAAAGCGCTTCATTTCTTCTAAGGAGAGTCAGACGATGCATTTCAAGCAAATGTACCATAAAACCTGATCTGCCGAGGAATATGGTTTACTTCGGTTATTCGCGCTTTTTTGTTAAAAAAAAAAAAAAAAAAAAAGTCTGTGTAGAGTATCATTGGATAAATTTGAAAATATTAAATTATCTGAAAGATTATTCCAAAGAATGGAAGCAATAGAAATAATGAAAAAAAAAATCAATGTACAGTTTGTAACTGAACAATGAAGTGATAATATCCAGCTGATAAATTTTTCTATGAAGTTTTATTAAAAAAAAAAAAAGAAAGAAAGAAAAAAAAAAAGAAACTGTACGATCATGGAAATTATGAAATAATAAAAATAGATGAAGAAGATCACTTAATAAGTAAGGTTATAAAACTAATTGGTCTTCTGAACACAATCATTTTGTTGTCCACAGGCAGTGAAATGCTATTTCTTGTTGAATAGATTTGTCGTATTGTAAAGTGTTCAAAAGCAGTTCAGAAGAAGATAAGGGGCCAAAATCTTTTTTTTTTTTTTTTTTACACTGAAGGGATATATTTGTATTTACTAAAAAAAAAAAAATGGTTATCCCAAGCAAGAGTCTCCTGAACTTGGGTAGGGTTAGAATATTCACTGATGATGTATGTATTAGTGTATAATATACCAATTACCACACGGAAAACTCACAAGTTTCTTGCTGGTTAAAAGTCCAGCAGACTTTTTATAATAATAACCACTCGTCCAATTAAATTAATCCATTTACAATGTAAGAAAATCGTGGAATGGACATTATATTATCGCAATGTTGGTGGTAAAATTTGTTACCGATTTATACGCAAGGATAGCTTTATGTAATTTTTATTACAATACAATAAAACTAATGAGGATTATTATAAAACTGCATCGAATTACTGTTCATTCAAATGAACTAGTGTTGAACCCCGAGATTCAATATTGATATAAGGCATAAGTGTCAGTATGGAGATTATATAAACAGTCAGTGAAGATTATACTCATATAAACGAAATAAAACAGATAAAAATGAATTTGAAAACTGAGTTTTATCAAAACTGTTACAGATAATAGTCCTTTTGAGTAACAAGATTTCATTTAATGCTTACGGCAATACAAACATATAGCCGTGGATTGAAGTTTTTTTTTTCCTCTCTTGAAAACTGGTTCTTCCTCTCACAAAAACGAACAAATCCTCTTGAATAAAATATTAAGATCACCCATCAGTGGATGGGTGATCTTAGTGTTTTATTCTTTACTTTTTAGCATTCGTCTGTTGAAGTATCCGTTCAATGCACTCTTCAAATTGAACTTTTTGTAGTTTAAGAAACTTTCATTGGCTTCACAAATAGCATTTTGATGTCCTATTTCACCAATATCCAGTAGTTGCGAATACTTTGCCAGCACTGTCAGACTAATATAGCTGACGAAATCATCTTTTCTGTTATATGTACAACTTCCTTGACTCCAGTAAATTACGAACACGTGCCATCTTGCGATCTGACAGTGACATCGTCTGGTTCCCGAGGCACTAGGTCATGGACCCCAAGGTCATTGTATCCATCGAGGTTAGTCAGCGACACGTGTTCTAATCATTAAGAGGTAAACGCTTCTTCACAGACTAACCAGACCAAGGAACCAAGGCCATTCAGGGCAGCGAACCCAACATACTTGAGAATAATCTTTTGAAGGGAGGGGAAAAAAAGAATTATGCCTTTTCTGGTGTCTTCTTTCTTTGACACACCTTAGATAGGACAACCATTGGTGCTACTGACCAGGCAAGAACGTCCGAATATCTGAAAGATTTGCAGATGCAATGTAAATTTCAAGTATTCACCTTTGCTGATTTCAGAAGGGCAAGTCAATGTCCACACCAACTGCCAATGTACTTTTTTGTTACTTTCGCGTACTGTTCACACGTATCCGTAACAGTAACTTGTTCGGACTTTGCTCGTCGAAATACTTCTGTTGCTTTCCTTCTCCCCCTTTCAGTATTGCGAAATTTATATTTGATTAAAATATTTCCTTTTGAGATGAAATCAGGAAGGCTTACATGCAGTTTAGCATTTCTTCCTGGCAAGCAGAAATAAAATTTAGACAAAAATAATTTTCATTCTACAAAATTTTGTCATCCTTGTTAGTAGAGCGGATAGTGTCTTTGCCCTCCAAACCACAGACGGCTTCGAATTCATTGTGTCATAGACGTTTGTGAATATCTTTAGGTGGTAAATGAATTTCATTGCTTTGTCTGAAGGTTCCGCATTATCTCATCAGCGGTGCTAGTGTACTACCAAATTTCGTGAGCAGTATAATTCAGATAAAGCAGTTGAACGGGATTAATATTTGATTATATATATAGGTAGGGCATGAATTCCAACTTTTGTTCCGCCATTTATTTCCTAAATTCGAAGTCGTCTTTGACTCCAAAAAATTTTAAATATGTTACTCACTAATCATTCTGCTTTATTATATTTGTGCACGTGTCTCTTTACATATCGTCTAAGTAATAGAAAATTTATTTGCGTGCATACTACTAGTGTACTTTTTTAAAAAATATGTTTTAGTTAGTTCTCAGACAAATAACTGAACATTATAAAGCAGTTTCTTACGATAAACGAACTTCGTTATTGTGATTATTTCTGAATGGTAGTTACTATTCCATATGAAATGGTAAGAAATCAGATCGAATTCTAACTCGAATCAGTCTAATTAAACGCCATCGTCTACTTCCCGAGCTACAGAGATTACCATTGTATGCATGTTCGGGGAAGGCCATAAATAGAATATAATTGATAAGCGTACGTTGAAATTGCTTTGTCTTGCAAGACATTGTTATTCGAAGAGTCAGTTATTACAGTAGCACAGAGACAAAAAAAAAAGCATGAAGAATTGGTTGATAGGCGTAAAAAGGGTGATATGATTGAGACATTCAAATTACTATAAGATTAATTCAGAGGATATTTTTACAGGACTGGTGGTGGGAGGACTAGGGGCCATCCATGGAAACTGGGCAACAGTGTGGTTAGCAAGGGTGTTAGAACTAGGTTTTTTACTTGGAGAGTGGTGAATGAGTGGAATAAGTTGCCAGAGTCTGTTGTGGGTGCCATGCCTGTGAAGGAGTTCAAGGCAAAGTATGATAGATACTGTGTGGATGTTGAATAATTGTGCTTGCCATGATGTCTAAGGACTCCTTGGAGTTGTCCGTAATAATAGTTCTAACTTCACATCAGCGCATTCAAGTTTTACAGTATTATCACCTTCACAACTAATTCCCCCCCCCCTCCCACTTTGTGCTGTTTTCTCCTTCATTTTTGGAAGAAATACAAGCTAATGTGTTTATATACTCATCTCATATGTTTATATAGATTTACTTTTTTTTACAAATTATGTAGTTAGCAGCAGGACCGACCTTTTCTATAAAGGGACCCGGGTGCAAGAAACCTTTTGGGGCCCTAAAATATTTTTCAAAGGTAAAAATTGTAAACCTCTTAAATGATTTTGGCACAGGAAAACAAACAAACAAAAAACATTCGAAATATACGCTTCTGCAAATGTGTATCGACTGTGCCCACTCGATCGTGGGGCCCGGGTCCTTTGCACCCACTGTATCCCCGAGATGGCCGACCCTGGTTAGCAGTGGCGGCTCATGGCTTGAAATCGTGGGGGCGGGGGATTGCTGCAACTTTCAAAATATATATACACACTATAAGTACATTGTATAAGTGTTTTGAATAAAAGTTTTCATTTCACAACCATATAGCCAACTTTGATTTTTATACCACTCTGTATTAAACTTTCTAATATATTTCTTATCATTGATTATTCCTGGCTGAGATATTTGGATATCGATTAAAAAGGACGGCCTCTTATTTTAATAGAAACTTTCTCAGCGAGAGTCAACTGTGAAAATTTAAGTTTTTGTAGTTCACTTACAGTCACAGAACTTGTTTCTTGAGGTTGCATTTCTGAGGTCATAATTGTCAATAACCTAAATAATGATCTAAAATAAAAACTATAATAAGTGTTATGTCTTTAATTGTAATGTTCAAATATTTAAAGAGACGGAGTAAACACGATAAGTACTACGAACACTACTACTGGCGCAAACTGCATATAAACAACAGTGGAATTGCGCGACGGATAGTGCTGCATTACGCTAATAGTTCGTATCTCATATGACGTGCATTTGAAATTTAAGTATATTTCAAATTTTTCAAGTGACCATAAATATTCGTAAAAATAGACATCCTGTAAATGCGAGTATCTTGCCGCTTCAAGTCAGTCACATACTCTGTCCCTTTTCCTCTAAATTTAATGCGAGAATCATTAACGTTGTTTCTAGTTTAAACAGGAACCTACTTTAAGGAAGCTAATTACTATCTAACAACCCCGATTTCGATCTTCGATGAAGAACAAAAGCTTCCTCTATCGCATTTGTGATTTTTTTTTTTTAAACTGAATGCATGTGGAGACTGCAATAAAAATAGAATAATCATATTAACGTGAAATTTACTCGAAATATTATCTTTCTGCAGTGACATCACTAGTAGATCAAATTTGCATGATCCTGAGTTTTTTTACATTCGTTACAGGGTACGGAGATTTAAGCATCGCAAACACCGTTGTTTTTAAATAAATGATTTATATATCTAAAATATTTCCTTTTTTTTTTTTATTAGAAATGAACTGAAAGAGGAAACGAAAATACAGGGCGGTCATAAAATAACTTTGCCTCTTTGGAGGCATCTGTAGCTAAAACTAATAAACAGAACAAGACCAGATTTTATATTGAGACTTTTAAGGGTATGGGGAGATGATTTCCGCGAAAAAATGATTTAGTACCAAAAGTCGCCGACAGGGGAAAATTTGGCGATGGCGGAGCCGAAAACAAGCGGATAATTACATTAAAGGCAGATAAAATGGAATAATAACATTTCGACGGTGTAAGCGACAGCCGCGTCACTCATTCCCACTGGATATGTGGCGCGTTACAATGATAATAAGAACAATAATAATCAAACTAAAACAACTTGCGAAAGATACAGAAATTAATGTAGTGATTGAACTCACAGGAAATAATGTTTTATTCATCAGAATCAGGGTCTCCCGGACCACATACACGATTTTCAATGTGCTGACCTTTCTTGTGTACAACAAATTGCATCCGATGTGCAACATGCACTACAGCTGAGCGTAAGGAGTCGGATTGGATGATCATAACAGCCCGTTTTATGTTCTCTTTCAAGACATGCAATTTGGGAACGCCACCAACATACACAACGGATTTCAAATATCCCCACAGCCAAAAGTCACATAGAGCGATGTCCGGGGATCGAGGCGACCATGCCGTTGGAAAGAACTGACTGATAACCCAACACTCATTCAATTAACTGCCTGAACGTTCCCAATCCCTTTTTTAAAGAATCGGTGGCGCTGATGTCACGTACGCATAGTAAAATTTGCATAATCCTTTTTACTTGCGTTTACTGCAAATATTTGACTGCTTTAGGCTCCGCCAGCACCAAAATTTCACCTACCTGTGACTTTTGGTACTTTTTTTTTTTCGTCTCCCCATGCCTTCAAAAGTCTCAATATAAAATTTGGTTTTATTCCGTTTATTGGTTTTAGCTACAGATGCCTCCAAAGAGGGAAAGCTATTTTATGGCCACCCTGTATATAGAATAAGTGAAGTCAAAGTTCTGTGAAGACGTAAAAAAATATCACCCATTATCAGATTTTACTTTAAAATTTTGTCATCCAAATGGCAAAATAGTTCTTAACTGCAACCGTTTCAAGTGGTAAGATTGGAGAGTAAAGACATCTTCAGAGGAGTTCGGCAAGGATTAGCAGGAATTGTACAGATTGCCATTGTTATTCTCCCCCCCCACCCACCCCTTGCTTTAGAGAAGGGCTTTTCTGGTTAATATTACTGAAATAATGGTGACTGGTATTCTCGACTGAAGGCCTAGTTTTGAAAGGAAAACCATTCCAATTACGAATATTTCAATTAATACCTTTTTAATGGTCTATATAATCTTTCTTTAGTGATCACCGGGAAAAATTGTTCTTTTTCATAAGTGATATCTAAAATTTCTTAAATTGATAACATCCATTTGAGCAGTTAAATCATGCAGAACGATGTCAGTCATGTTAAGTTTGTAAATGATTATCAATACAAACTTAAAATGCGTTTCTGATACAGCTGGTTTTACATATTTACGTTAAGTAGCCTACTGGTAGAGGATATAAGTTTAATTCAATGGAAGGATACTGATGTCAAGTTTCAAAATTATAGTAGGCTTTCTTGAATGATCCCCTTTTAAAAATAAAAGGGATCATTCAAGAAAACTTACTGTAATTTGAGGCATCTTTAAGAAAATAAATTTATTTTATTTGAGGTGTATGTTCACTTTCTTCTAATGCTTTTTTATATGTTTTTTTTTTTAAATAAAAAAAAAAACACTCATCCTTGCAGATGAGGAGACAACATTGCTCCATTAGAGTTGAGCTTGAAGACAATCTAGCTGTGACCCAAATTGTTTTCAGTCTTTCGAGAATGCCTTTGATATTAAGTAAGAATTTAATTATACAAATATTGAACATTTACGTGTAGGATATAAGCTGTTGTCATAATACAATCCCTTGATCTAGACCTGTTTCTTGTGATAAATAAATATTTATCAGACTCCTTATTCCTTCTCTAGAAACGCATTTTTCTTAATGCACACTCTTCATAAATGTTCACTTTGCTTTATGAATCAAACGTATTAGAACTAACTGATTGTCAACCACTTCTCATGAAGATGAAAGTGAAAAGAAGGAAAGGTCGAGTTTAATAAATTCATAGGTGAAAAAAGCCGAGTTTTCCCACAAGTTTTTGAAGTTTTCTTCCATTAAAACAAGCAAATCTACCAATGAATACATTTAGTTCACGAACATAGCAGGCAAAAGAGGTCATAGCGAGAGTATTTGTTGACTACCGTGGAGTGGATAATGTTGTTCAACTGGTAATGCGAACAGCAATACTAATGTTTCTGTCAATGCTTTATAATTTCTCAATACAATACTCCCCTCTGTTAGGCTTTTTTTTTTTAATTTATTTCCCAAAAAGCTGCATCAGTATGACATTTATTCACAAGACCTGCATTATGTAACGCAAACGTTGAATATTCTGAGAAATTTAACCGTATTTTTAATAGGTGTTGCTCAATTTTTCTTTTACCATAAATTAGTATACAAGATTACGTTGTACACCTCGTGAATTTATTGGCTTCCAGATGAACTTGTTTCTCCATACTTAATATATTTCGAATTAAAAAAAAAAAAAACTTATTTTGAAAGCAAATTTTTAGGATTTTGAATTGTAAATTTTGGAGACTAGCTCTACTGGGGATTTGATAAATGTCGTTACTAATGTGAATGCTCTTACTGCATACAATGCTGAGTTTCAAAAATTCACTAGCTTTTAAGTATTCACAGAACATTGTCGAAATTCTGTTTTAGGTAATATACAATCCCTGAGGTAATAAATGCAGGGCCCAATGGGGACATTTTGGTGGCGCCCTTAAGATAATTACGTATCGGGGATTCTCATGCTATTAAACGATATTCAACATTAATATTTATTGATTATACTTATACAAGAAAAACGATTAAATTTTCTTGCTTTTTGTAGCAAAATCTTTTAAAAATCTATGAAATTTTCAGTTTCTTACTTCATCACATAACGTAGGATCTAATCGGCTTAAGGCTGCCGGCTTTGATCATACAGCGTTTCCTAATATGAATGATTTCAAGAATTTTAGATAATTTTTACGTCCATAAGGTTTTAAAAATATAATTTTTAATACTGTACGCTGAGGTGATTGCCATTTTCATTACAGTTCAATATATACTTATCGTATACAGGATAAAGACACGCATTCACTTTTATCAAATATCTCACATGTATACTTCGTAGTACTACGAACAGTCCTATTCATATATTATGCAAATAGGACGAAAACACTAACATTCCTGAATTTTCATCTCCCTGTTGCTAATAATTTGTCATTTTCTCATTTAACGACATCAGACCAATAGTATTTGAATTTATATCGATTTTAGCAACTTTTTCAGTAACATTTATGTTTATTTAGCGTGCTTTAGTGATCCCTTCTGATTCTTGGCAAGTAGAAAAGTTATTTTTTAATTAACAGAAAGTTTGACTCAAGGACAGCATTAGAGGTTATAATGATCAAAAATGTGTGTAGCACTAAATGTTTTTTAAGAAATTAACCTTTTTCTCCCATCTTTAAAATTCATTTTTAATCGCATCTTACTTTCTTCAAAATGCATCCTACTTTCATTTCGTTTTTGCATTGGAGATCGTAATAAATATCCTGCCAATTCAAACAAGCAACATTCAATGCCCCATTGATTTTTCACTAGAAAGAATTAAGTTATATATTTATTTGTATTATTATTTTTTTTTTTTTTCTTTTCTTTAAATCTAGATGTCAAAAGGTTTCTGGTTGTGATGGCACTTTCACACTTATCAGAAGTTTGCACTCCACAGTTAACTTCTGTTCTGACGTTTTAATTTTCTCTCTCTCATTCAACCAGTGTCTTTCCTGCAGCCTGGAAATTAGTCAATATTTAAATCATCCAGTTACTTCAGCTCAGCTCTTTCTAAAATAAATGGAGAAACTATTACCACAACGTTTGCGCGTCCATATATTCGCCTTTTATTAGTGCATTTTTTTTAAGGTTTCACTGACTTGATAGCTGTTTCGAACTGGTTGGCTCTCTTCAGAAAACACTATATAAGTAAAAGGTCTCATCCAAAAACTAGGCGATCTCCCAGATCACTCTAAACTTAACGAGTGACCCGAATGATCATTTAATTCAGCAGTGGTTCTACTCAGTGACAGGCTCACCCTACCGCAAAGCAGAACCGCTGATATTCCAGGGAAATGCATGCACGGGGCCGACAGAGGCCACCTCGGAAAACACCAAGTTCCCGGATGGTCAAAAGCTCTCCAAAGGCAGAAACCTTAAGAGAGCAAAAACTCTCGTTCAATACTAATAAAATTGACAATTGACATTTATTCTTTAAGGGTGAAGCACAATGCTTTTCATATTCCCCGCTATCTGTCGTGGTTACAGTGAGGGTAAAATTTACGAGCAGTTTGCTCGCCCTGAATGGGCATGGAGATTATGTATCGCTGTAGGAGGCTAATATAGTTTTTGGTCTTCTATATTTAAATATGTCCGTTGGCTCGTATGCTGCAGCTTGTTGAACCAAATCGTTGGGATGTGTGGACGTCTTTAGAAAAAATTTGGAAGCTAAGGATTGTAGATAAGAGAGAATATAGGGAATATTTGTGTCTCTGTGGAGTTGGCTGTTTCTAACATACCACGGGGCGTTCAAAATCATTCTCAAGCACTTGTTCTGCACTCGCTGTATCTTAATAATGTTAGTATTAGAGGTGTGGCTCCAGGCTGGAGAGGCATAGGTGATTATAGGACGAATCGTCATCTGGTATAGCTGCAATTTGATTCTGTTGCTGAGTTTGCTATTTCTATTAATTAGCGGGTAGATCTGAGCTATGGCTTTAGATGCTTTTGCACATGCAGACTTGATATGTTGGTTGAAAGATAGCTTTTTGTCGAGAATCACACCCAGGTAATTTGTTTCTTTCTGCCAGGGAATTTTAGTATTGAATAGTAATACATCTCCTGCAGGAGACATTGGCCTTTTTGAGAAGAGAACCGCTGAGCTTTTCAGGGGGTTGACTTCCAATCTCCACTTGGAGAACCAACCCTCCAGCTTTAGAAGATTTTCTTGAAGCTTTCTGGTAACGAAGTGGGGTTTGAGAGATCTGGTTAGTATTGCCATATCGTCCGCATACAGTGCTAAAATGGAAGTCATCGGATTGTGTGGGATGTCTGACATGTATACAGAAAACAGCAATGGAGCCAGTAGAGATCCCTGCGGCACTCCAGCAAAGATATGGCGCTGGGACGATGTAGTACCGTTAATTTTAACTTGCATTGATCTATTCTGAAGATATGAACGGATTAGATGAACCATTTTTAGTGAGATACCGGCTGAGATAAGTTTGTGCAGGAGTCCAAAATGCCAGATTTTGTCAAATGCTTTAGATAGGTCTAGGAATACCGCTCCTGTGCACTGGCGCCAGTTGTAGCTGGTGGTGATATATTCCACAATTCTGTGGATTTGCTGGGTAGTACTATGGTGTTGTCGAAATCCAAACTGTTCTTTAGGGAGGATGTTTAGGTCATTTACTGAGGTTTGGAGTCGTGAGAGGATGATACTAATAAAAATTGAAATGTCAGAAAAATGTATTTTTCTTAAGTGAACTCTCGGTCGGTGCGTAACAATAATCACTAAAAGAAAGAGCCATTGGCTTCATTTTGGCGATGTTAAATACATAGGCAGAGTGGATACTAGATGATCCAACATTATTTCAAAGCGGAACGTTTGTAGAAACTTTGAAAGTTTTACATCCCCGAAATGAAGTCTGTGTCTCTTTCTTTCAGTGATTACTGTTACGCACCGACCGACAGTTCGTACGAATAATAAATTTCTTTGACAGTTCAATTTCCTTAGTAATGAACGAGAATTTTTGCTCTTAAGGTTTCTGCTTTAGGAGAGCATTTTGAGCATCCGGGTTTGGTGTTTTCCGGCTTGACTTCTATCAGGGTTGTATCGGTGAATACTTTTCCCTGGAATATGACCTGTTCTGCTCAGTGGTCAGGTGAGCCTCTCACTGAGTGGAACCACCGCTGAGTCGGACGATCCTTCGGTCACTCATAGGGAATGGTCTGGGGGGGGGGGGGAACGCCTAATTTTTAAAGACGCTCTTTATTTTATACATTAGGAGAGCCTTTGAGCATCCGGGGATTGGTGTTTTCCCGATGGCTTCTATCGGGACCATGTCGGTGAATGCTTTTCCCTGGAATATGAGCGGTTCTGCTCGGTGGTAGGGTGAGCCTTTCACTGAGCAGAACCGCCGCTGAGTTAAATGATTCTTCGGGTCACTCGTTGAGTGTAGAGTAATCTGGGGATCGCCTAGTTTTTAGAGCAGACCCTTTACTTATATAGCGGTCTCTAAAGAGAACCAAAGAGTTCGAAACAGCTGCCAGGCCAGTGAAACCTTTATCAAATGCACTAGTAAAAGGCGAATGTATGGACGCTTGAGCAGCGCTCATGTTTTAACTTGACATGAGCGCTTGAGCAGCGCTCATGTCAAGTTAAAACAACTCGGGGATGCCGAGGATTGTATTATCGTAAGCTCTTACGAGACTTTCGTAGTTTCTATAAGCATTCGGCTTTGAAATAATGTTGGATCTGGTATCCATTTTGCCCGTCTTTTCTTTCTTTCTTTTTTTAAATGACTTTACCATACGTTTTTGTCTTCCCTGTAATGGTCTGACTAAAACAAAATTCAAAATCTTTCGACAAATTTTTGCATACAGATTCCAAATACCAATCGATGATGCCCTCTGCTTGGAAATAATCTGGGTTTGAATCTCATCTGGGACGCAAAAAGCTTTCATAAGAATTTTTTCAACCGAAGGTAAGTTGGCCGGTTTTATACGAAAGCGGACGGATTTTATTATAAAAACTTACTTTTTACTAGCAAAATAGAAAATCCTCTAGAAGAACTCACAAATAACAGTCATTATTTACCGGCCTCATGACTTGGTTGCATCGAGCGTAACTCCGAACAAGTAAAATATCAAAACTGAGTAAAATCTAGATGAGTAAAATGTTTGCAGTTGAATGTTCTGTAGCACACCCAAGGCAGAAACACAGGCCACAGAATATACGCAAATAAGACAGGACGGCTAATAAAATATGCATGATTTGCTATCATAAATTTTCTATGAAAGGCGAGATGCATACGTCACAAGCCTTTTAAGTTTAGTAAAACTTTCATGATTTTTTATTTATTTTTTTTTCCTCAAGTGCCACTGCTTGATAAGAGATCCTTTTCTCTCCAATATGGTCACTTAACTGCATTTTTTTGCAGCATATTGTCGGTCTGGTTGGCAGAATTGATACTTTTCCGTTCTTCAATCGAATCTCACCGAAGACATAAATTTTTGTGATTTATGTTTAGGTGATAGATGAATTTCATCTTCGTGGAGGCCTTGGCGGCTTGGTAATTTTCCATATTTGAGTTCTAGAGTAGAGAATCCAAACATGGAATCCCATTAATGGATTGATTCTGAGATGAATCCCTGCTTATCTAACCCAGGATTCCTGGGTTAAATAATCCAGGTATCCAGATTAGAGTTCTGGATTTGTGATTAAAACTCGCATCAGCATCATTACAAAGTATCATTATAGTTTTTGACAAAAATAAACATGAGTATTGATAATCAAATTCAACGCAGCGATAGTGCTTATAAGAGCTTGCTAATTGATGATGGAGAGTCTTTGCTGCTTAAGGTAGGCCTAGCTTCAGATTCTAATTATTTTTTCGTTCTAAGTTAACTTTTTATATTGGCACAAATTTGACCTTTTTTTCCCACTTTTTATTCGCAACAAGTGAGATGTTTTTATTCGCAAAATAATGCAAAATGATAATTAAGTATGCTTCTAATTCGATTTTTATTGACGAAAAACATTTTTAAATAGTTTTTGCTATAATTTTTTTTATTCTTAAAACAACGAAAAATTATAATTATTCCTGCAATTTTTTGATAATATTGGATATTTAGGATCACTATTAAAATTGGAAGAATGAAGAATTATTTCCATATTTAATGGTGATTCTGGAAGAACCAAATTGTCTGTTTTTTCCAAAACACAAAAGCTTTAGTTTCATTTTAGTAGGATAATAAATGCTGTCTATACAAGAACGCGATTACAGAAGAGTTTTCTGATAATTTCTTGTTTTCCTCATGAAAGGTTGTAAACCTATAGTACATTAGCATCGTGAGTGGGTTAAGAATTATTCAATCTGGAATCTTCCCTTGAGAGCCCAAACAATGTGAACTTTCATGTCTCTAACAAGTAGGATGATATATTCATCCACAATATAGCTATACACAAATATTGATGCCCATGCCGCGATTCAAAACTATTGCCAGTTGGTTGAAGGACATATACAATACCTAATTGATCAACTAGGACAAAAAACATTGTTTAAATCAGTAATCACTTTTTATATATTCCATATCTATTATACGTTTGCTTAGCTATAATAATTATCTTTTTTGGGAAGTACAGGATTTCAACCAAATGCCGTATTTAAAATACAAAGAGTTTTCAGTCAGCTGTTTAACCTTGGAGAAAGTCTTGAAATTAGATGACAGCTGCTTCGAGTGATGCTGTTAAGTAGTACTTCTGTTAAGTAAAAGGATCAGTCGGTAACGTAGCTGCTTACTCACCAGGAGGCTCTTGGATTTTTGCTTCTTATAGACTAGACCTGGATTTTTCGAACTTAAGTTCTCTTGTACAGTTATAAGCTTACTAGGGTGTAAACAATGCTTGAATGATTTGACAATGTAGAAATGCATGTAAACTAGGCTCGAAGATCGAATATACCTAGATATCCTGTATGTGAAAAGCTAATAATTAAACAAGAACACTGCTCATGAGGACAATTATGGGTTTGTGCTACTTCTGTTCCAAATTTGGCTTGAAGTTTTTTATATTCGGGCCACAAGAACAAATTTATTTATTTTATTTATTTTTTTTTTTTAAAGACTAGTCTCAGGATATTACAATAACTTCTAAGCCATGTGACAATGCCTTGAGCACTTAGCGCTGAGCACTAAAAATATACTCATCAAATTCATAACATGTACCATCTAGTGTACACAGGATACTCTGATAGTTCGTTATTACTAAGCTTCCTCTTCGATAGGTTTCTTCCCGGTTAATCAGTTTGTCAATCTCTCCAATATGGTCACTTAACTGCATCAGTCTACCTAGAGATTGTTCTTCCACGTTTTATTTTATTTTTTTTCTTGACTCCCAAACACTTCTTTTTTCCTATTTTATTTTTAGCGATAGGGTGCTTACATATCCTTGAATGCTAACGATGTGTAGTCACTTTTCAATATCTTTATTTTAATATAAATGGTGTTAATGGCAGAAAATTTTCGCTTTCCTAATTTTCTCAATTCTGTCTGGTTTCATCTTTGATCGACTGTTTTTATTTCAAACTCAACTCTCAGCTCCATAAGTTAAAATAGTTTAAATACTGTCTTGTATACTATTAATTCAGTGTTTTGGCTTTTTTTTTTCTTATTCCATATAAATTTATTCAAATAGTTCCTCACCATGGCTTTACTTTTTCTGTTATGTTTCAAAATTTAATTTGCAATCGTCACTAATATTGTGCCTAAATAGCTAAAGTATTTTAATTGTTTTATAGGATTGTTTCATTCTTGATGTTTTATTTTCCATGTTTTTGCATATTTTCATGGTTTTATTTTATTAGTCATTTTCATGTGAAATCTGTTCCAACAGTTATTAAATTTTAGTTAGAGAACCCTAAGTCATGTACTGGATTTAAAGAGTATAATATGTTTTGTGTTTTAAACCAATAGAGAATACAATAAATTAAAGAAGCCAAAAAATTATATTCTTGGTTTCATCCTTTTTCCAAGTGTAAGCAAACAAAATTTGCGCGTGAAGTGACTGGGCTACTTGTATATGGAGGCTAATGAGTTCACATCAATTACCTTAGTATTCCATAATGCAATGCACATATCCTTACAGACATGTATAATACATAGTATTACAACAATACAGAATTCAGTTTGGTGGGCTGTCACAAATTGCCAGCCTATCCTCATTCGTTCATCTCATAACAGTTTTCACCATCTGAAGGCGAGGACTGGACATTTGGTCAGAAGCAGTGGCTGGCTCTCCGCATTCCTTACGGGCTATGTGGAGGTCTCTTTCCAGTTATATCTCTTTGTTTCTTAAAGCGACCCTTATACTCTATATATGCAGAGTCAGCTCTGAATACGCAATACTTAAGTTCCCAGTTTTAAATACTCAAGAATGTGAAGGAACTTTTTTTATTGGAGCTGTTAGGATTCACCTTAAAATATTTTAATTACACCAAGAAGAATTGTAAACCTATAGTACATCGGTCTGCTGAATGGGCTATGGGTTAGAAAATTTGGGAACTCGACTCTAGTGACTAAACATTTATTTTCATTTTTCCAGTAAGAAGGGGGTAATAATTTCACACCGGACAATGAAATTATCTACCACTAAATGCATTCTCAACACCTTTCTCAGAAAATAAGGTCGCTATGCACTCAGCCAACCTTCACTGGAGATGAATCTTTCCCTTAATAAACACTTATCTATTTTCTGATTTTTTAAAATTTTTTTAATTTTTAATCACGATTTTTTAATTGTAGCATTTTTTAAATTATGATATTAGAAAGATGTTTGTAAATTTCAAATCCATTATTTTGCTATGTAGTTTTCTATCATTACTTTTTTTTAATGGAAAAAAAAACTGATATTCGTAAAATAATTGCAAATATTTTAAATGCCCATTTTTTGAAAACTGAACTGCGATAGTTCACCTAACATAGTTTTGCTCGTATGTGTCCCATTCTAATTAGATATCAAGGTGATCACGTTTCATTAAAACACCGGGGGAATTTTTTATTCAAACTTGAGTCAGAATTTTACATGTACATATCTCATATAGGTGGGTGTGTCGAAAAGAACCTATTTAATGGCTACCCCAGAGTCCGAATCTTACTCCCCCTTAAGTTTTTTTGTTGTAACAAAGAAATAGTAAAACTTCAAAAGCAGGTTTACTTCAAGAGTAAAGACAAAATTCTTAGGTAAGTTATGGTTATCCGGAAATGCCAGAGTTCACAAAGCAAGAACTGAGCTGCAGGTTGGACGTATGTACAGGCATATATTTAATAACTGATTTACCTCCAATAAATAAATATTATTCATTTTATTTATTCGAAGTTTATTAATATAAACATCAAACTTTCATTCCCAAACTCCAAATTCCATTCCCTAAACTACTGGAAAAAGTGACGTTAATAACGGATTATCAGAAATGCAGGATGGGAAGAATTTCCGCTCAGTTTTATATACTTGTTTTGGCAAACAGCATGTGGGTATGATCGCATTTGTGAAGTAATTAAGAAATAACATAATTTCTATGAAATCACTAAGTACATGAGAAATGGATGACGTGATTTGTGTATATGCAAAGTCAGCTATTTCGCTATGTATCGTTATTTTCAGCTTTAGAATATGTCAGTACTTTGCAGAATTAAATAGATTTGTTGATGTGAAATTGCAAACGAAAACAATGTTCTGATTAAATTTTCTCAATAAATTAGCCTTAAATTTCAGACTTACAAGTTTTGAAAATAAACAAAAGCAGTTTGTCTTTGTCTTCTTTATAGAAAAGTACACGATGAGATTTTGCAACTATGGATGTTATCACAAACGCAAGTCGATTTTAAAACTCAGCATTCCAAAGAAACCGAGGGCATTCATCCTGCCGCTATTTTAGAAACTATAAGAATTTGTCATCTTTCACAAAAAAAATACCTCAACCTTTTCGACCCTTTCACTTTCTTCAGGGACACCGGGGTACGAACACGTGGGGAGGTGTCTGATCCAGGTGCACGTGCCGTGGTGGGAGAGCGTCCTTGAATAAATACTGTGTCATTCATTGACCTGCCATGAGGGGACGGGTTGCGTTATTTGGTGAACTGACTTCGTAGAAAAAGAAGTCAATTTTGTTACCTTGACTTGCCATAGAAGGCAAGCATTTACCTTATTTAAAAAGTATACAGGTCACATAGTTTTGGCGGTGGCAAAGGTAATATCAGGATATTCACACGAATTACTCAATATTTGTGATTAGGAAGAGATCACTTTTAGAACTTAAATTGACATACGTCTCCACACAGAAGGTCAGCAACAGACAAAAGAATTATTTAATTCGACAACAGTCGAATAAAAAGTATATAAAGACTAGGACCAACATTAACAGGAAATTTATATTTGCCTTTATGGCTTTTCTCCTTTTGGATGATTTACACACTAGTGCATACTTAATTTGATTGCTGAACAGCTAATGTTCCCGAATATACACTTTGAGAAGTCATAATAGCAAAAAATCCTATTGAAATTTATAGACAATGATTACTTTTGAGAAAGTATTAAACTACATACTTTCAAAAATCAGTTTTTGGAAAATGCTGATTGGAGAAAACATAAGTTTTCCTAAATATTTCTCCAAATTTTTTTTAAACACCAATAAAAAGATTCCTGGTAAATTTTTTATATAAAAAGTAAGAACATAATCTTTTTTTAAAATAAAAAAAAAAGATTTGTGATACGAAAATGTCGAGACGTGGTCTTTTACCGGATTGTATTAGTGTGTACTCGATGGGATCTAGTCAAGTATATTCTGTATTTTTGGTCATTAGAAGTATCAGAGAAAGGACTGCATTATGTAGTAAGTCCTTTCTTTGAGAGTTTGTATATGATTAGGCGATACTGTTATAATTTAGCAATAAGCTAAATAACGAAATCACTCATTTAATTAAAGCTTATGTTTTAATTTAATACACTTGGTCGTCGACTTCCGTTCTGGCTGACAGGTCGTAAGTCGATCTGGTCGTATGTCGGCCATATATTTATTAACAGTATTCTTTAACCTTTCTAATCTTTTATCATCTTTATAATTTATTTTTATAATCTTTTAAATTTATAATTATGTACATTGTACATAATGTGAAAAATAATACTGTACATACTATAAACACAAAAATACAATCTAAAATTAATATAAAACTTAATACAACTGAAATTTACAAAATCAATTTTTAATCTTTGCTTGTGCTGGGTTGTGGATCGTCAGGGTCATGTTCTTGAGTTGAGGTAGGAGATGTTCTCTTGATGAGAAACATGCTGAGCTTTGTTTGAACAGTTTTTCTTTTTTTCTTCATATATCTCACGATAACAACGCACAGCATCTTGAATGATACGTCCAACCTTTGTGAATCGTTCGACATTAGGGTCCATTGCTTCGAAACTGGCGAGAGCTTTATTCAGTTGCGAAAAAGAATCTGATAAACTCTTTGCAGTGAATTTCTTTTCTGGCTCCTCTTCTTCCTCTCTCGCTTTTTCTTCTGACACTCTCTGTGCTTCCAATTCAATCAACTATTCATCCAAAAGTTCTATTTCACAATCTAGCAACTCCTCTACGTCTTCTATTTCACATTCTAATTTAAGATTTTTTTCAAGTTTAACTATTTTTTCTGTAATCGCTTCAATTTCCTCTCCTTTTTCAAATCCTTCAAATGTATTCGCATAACATTTTAGACACTTTTCCAAATTCCTGACATACAATTCTTTGTTACACATTCCCATGCGGTCGAAATATTCTTGATACACTGAAGAATGTTGTACTGCTTTCAAAAGTCTCGCAAAGATAAATCAGCATCAGAATCTATCGCTTCGATGGCTTGTGCGAATATCGTTCTGAGGTAGTGAGCCTTGAATGCTGAAATAGCACCCTGTTCCATGGGTTGAATGAGAGCGGTTGTGTTAGGTGGCATAAAAACCACTCATGTTGAAGGTCGTCCAGATGAGGAGGGTGGCCAGGGGCATTGTCCATAATCAATAAAATCTTGAAAGGGATACCTCTCTCCGCACAATAATCACGATCCTGGGGAATGAAGCAGTTCATGAACCAGTCTTCGAACAGCTTGAGTCATCCAAGCTTTAGGGTTTGAATGGTAGTAAATGGGCAGTGTGTGTGTGCTTGTTGATGTGCTTAAATGCACGAGGGTTTTCTGAACGATAAATGAAAAAAGGCTTCAGCTTAAAACCCGCGGCATTCCCACCAAGCAACAAAGTCAACCGATCCTTAAAAGCTTTGAATCCTGGCATACTTTTTGTTTCTTGGTGTATGTACGTACGATTAGGCATGCGTTTCCATTGCAAGCCGGTTTCATCTACGTTAAATATTTGTTCCGGTAGATGACCTTCTTCTTTGATTAAAGAGTCGAAACTATCAACGAATTTTTGGGCTTCATCTGCACTTCCTGCATCTCCTGTGACACGTACATTATGCAAAGCAAATCTTTTTTTAAAAGGCTTAAACCATCCAGTACTAGCCTGAAAATCTTCTGCGTAATCGTCTCCGACGCGTGATTTCAAACTCTGAAACGGACTTCTAGCCTTCGCTTGCATTGCAAAAGGCTTATAGGTGAATTTTTCTGTATTAAATCCTCCATCCATATAAACAATTTCTCCATTTTATGAATGGGTCCCTATCGTTGTTTGGTTAAAATTGTAGACTTCATAGGTGCGGAACCTTTCATAGCTTCCCGAATTCTTTCTTTGTCCTTAAGTATCGTCGATACCATGGAATGTGATAACTTCAAGTCACGTGCTATCGTATTCACTTTCTTTCCCCCTTCAAACTTCTGGATAACTTTCATTTTACACTCTAAATCAATAGTTTTCCTTGACTACTTAGCTGGCATATCTATAGATGAAGGCATTTTCTTTTTATTAGACATTTTATGGGTAGTATTTCAGTAGAATTTTAATTAATACATCACACGCAACAGATGCTTGAAAGCGACTGAGTGTATGTGAGAGATAGTTATCGTACACGGGTTATCGTACGATAACTATCGTATCTCACAGTTATCGTACGTGCAGTTGCCTGATTTATTATTAATTTATTCATTAATTTATTATTATATTTTTTTGGTCGTAAGTCGACGACCAAGTGTACTAATTTGGAATGAATGATTAGAAGGAGAATAACAATTCATTATTTATGGAGCAGATTTCTGTTGGTAAATCTCATAAGACAGTTATGACATCCTTGCTGAAATCGTTTGACCTTTCATTTAACTTGTTCTGTTGGCTCCGTCTCATGACTTTTCAACCCTTTCCAGCATGTTTTCACGAGACACTCAAGTGAACGTTGCTTTGGATGAGCAGCAAAATATTTGAATCAAATATTTTCTTAAAGGATGTTTTGATGGTTCTAACCCATAACAGAACATTTTACAATCTAGTTTATATTTTTAGGAACGGAAATCTCAAGTAACGATATTAGAACACCCATTACAACTGGACATCACTAGTATTTAA
Organism: Typopeltis vanoorti; assembly: GCF_054136105.1. Lineage (NCBI taxonomy): Eukaryota > Metazoa > Arthropoda > Arachnida > Uropygi > Thelyphonidae > Typopeltis > Typopeltis vanoorti. The sequence goes on from NC_143554.1 coordinate 97,463,532, forward strand.
TATTTCAAAGAATGGGAGTTCCACGTTTTGGTATTAATTAGGTTGTCGAGCTGCACAGCTTCGTAGTGCAAAAGGAAGTGAAAGCAAAATGATGGAATCATTAGATTGAAGAAACACAAAGGTGCTTTCTTTCAAGTAGTGACTCATTTTCAAACGTGGAGAAACGGAGTTAGCGACTCTCATTGTCAGTGGTGTTGATATGCCCTTCTTACTTTTTTTAAAAACAAGATAATGTTCAATCGAGCTCTCTGGTGCCATTTTAAATCGCTTTTCTTTTTGATGCCAGAATCGGAGATTTCGATGAAAAGGAAAATATTTGAATATTTCTTCGAGTTTTTTTTTTTTTTTTTGCTGAATAACCTAGTATTTATAATTCCGCAATTTGGGAAAACTTGACAATAAAACACGATTGCATACATATACCAATTACAAATATATACCAATTGAGATGGTGACAAACATCGACTACTAGTTGATGGAAGGCGAGATGGCAGTAATTAGTTGATAAAGCTCTCTGCTTCAGCTTTATCAACTAATTACTGCAAGGTCTGAATTAGGTAGGCTACTGTTGAGAACACAATTCTGCTTTATATGCAGAATTCTTTGCAGCTAGGAAGAAGAGCTAGTGTTCGATACACACGAACAGTCAGAGCACACTATTAAAAAATCTGTCCATATCCCCTCTCAACATAATCAGATCAGTATAGGTATGATTAGGTTAGGAGAGATAGAGCGTATTTATACCAATGTCCTTCTCTCTCTTTATCATCCCATAATTTTCATATCCCAAGAATTCCATGTTTTTTTAGTATGAAATTTCATACAAATTATAAGATGACACTTTTGCGTACCCAGAAAGCCAACTTTCTGGGTACGAAAGTTGGCTTGGAAAGATAGCAATTCTGCAATGAATTGCTATCTTTCCTACATTATAAATTTTGATGAAATCGAATCTGTTGTATTAATTTAAGGCTGGACATTTGCGAGTAGATCTTAATATGAGATTGTATGAAATTAAGAAAACGTTGAATTTTCTATAGTGTGTTATCCATTAATAATACAATACGGGGGTAGCAGGGTCTTTTCTCTTGGAAAGTCGGGTTTTTCATCCCGCATAATGACAAATCCGCCCTTCAGAACACTCAATTTACGGACAAAAATACTATGGTGGTGTAAACAGTGTGCTATTACTTATTTGCTATTTATAAGCCACCGTTATTATTATTAATTTTATATTTATTCCTTTCTTATTCTCACTATTCCTTCTTACTATTGCGTACTTAGTTTATCTACCTTTCGCACCGCGAGTTTTATGCCTATGGATACTAGAATATTTATTTGATAAGACTGAGCCACCAGTATCTTTTAATTGGCATAAAACTTAGTAATACAGCCAGTTGACTTCTCTCTCTCTAACACAAATTCCTTCAGTAAAACTTTACACAAACATTCGTGGTCTAATTGCACTTAACTATACGCTTCGCTTCGGCTATCTTACTTGGTTTCCCGCTCTTAAGTTCGCTTTTATTTAGGAACAGTGCATTGTAAAATAAACAATCAGGCTGCACTCTATTGACATATAATTAAAGCGCATTTATTTACAAAAAAAAAAACAAAACAAAGTACATTAAATAAGCGATAGGGAGGTTACTCTCTCTCTCTCTCTCTACCTATCCTTATATACTTTTGGTATAAAGAAACAAACTTTCCCCTTTCAATATTAAATGACTATACTCTGTTACTTCTGTGCTTTAGAAAATCAAATTGTCGAGACTAAATTACTCATAAAGCGATTAGCTAGCTATGGCAATTTATCTTTCAATTTATATTCCAGCTAACAACAAATCAGAGGACTCTCTTATAGATATTTCTTATTACTATTTCTTATCAGTCCATCTATGACATCTCTTAGATTACAAAAGAATGTACATGAAAAGATGGGACACACTTACAGAGGCTCTTTGTCATGACACCTTCCAAAGGTCCTGCATTAAAGTCTCTATAGTTTTTCTTTCATCTCAGACTTTAGGTTTCCGCCTGGAGAGTCTTGCTTCAGTGGGCTTTTTGTCGGAATATCAGCGGGTCTTGGACTGCAATCTTACCTGTACTCAAAAGTTCAGGCAAGAAGTTTCAACATACAGGCTTGAAGATCACTCTGCGGCTTTTGGCTTCGGTTGACTTCCCACAGCACTAGGACATCCGACTGGCACTTGGCTTTACATCGGCTGTTCTCCCAAATTTTCCTCTGGCATGGGTTTGCCATAAGTCTGGTCCTCTGGGTCCGATTGCTTCTGGTTCTCTGCTGACTGCCTCTAGCTCTCTTCGGTAACTGGATCTCGCCTCGCTTCTGTTGGCAACTAGACCTTGCCTCCTCTCTCTCAGCAACTGGAATTGGACTCTCCCCCTCTCGATGTTCGGCTCAGTCCCGTTATTTTTGCCTTCTCGGGACCTTGCACCAAGGGTTGTAAACCCCGAAGAAATCGACAGTTCTTGATCTTTTTGTTAAGGCCGGCCCGTTCTTTCTTCTCCTCCGTGTACTCTTTTTTTTTCTTGTCTTGTCGGGCAGTGGAAACTTCTGAACTTAACAGATCTCTTTGATACTAGCTTTTGAAGGTGTTCATGTGCAGAGCTTGCAAAAACTTTCTCACACACTTAATCGTAAACAACGTTTTTGTGCTCTTATGCATAGCTATTATACAAAGTTCCGATGGCAAAGCATTGCCTTTTGTTTTTGACATTCTAGAAACTTTAGTTAAAACAGTAACCACAACCAATTCCCATAGAGTTATTTACATTAAATTTTAACATAAAATACATAGAGACAAAAAAAAAGTTATTTTTGTAACAGTTCTCATGAGACTTGACTTTAGTAAAAATCGATGCAAAGCGCTTTGGTATTTCTAAGCTACATCGAGTTTTACAGTGGTGAGCAGTAGATGGCATTGATGTAGATGATGATGGAAGTAGAGATTTGTACAGTAGGTGTCCTCCCTCAATGAGTTTTCGGACTCCTTGGAGGTGTCACGAAATAATAATAATACAATATGGTACGTTCCTGCTTATTAATGACTTAGCAACTTGTCTTTATTAAACAATTACATTACCATGGTTTTCATCAATATAAAAATTGATTTATAATATGAGATTTTTTGTTTTTATTCATCAAAGAAAGTATGGCAAACTCTTATCCTCAGCTAAAGTTTTAGAAATCGGTAGGTAACTAATTTCTATCCTTAGCCGTCATTAATAACTGAGCACGCAGTTCTTATGACTTTGGGAGCATCGGGACCTATCTCGTGATCCTGTACTCTAAAATTCGTATTCTCTGATAGCACCAATTCCACGGTCGATTTTTTCAGGTAGGGAGTTACAATCCCTAGTTTGAAAGGAGAAATCCTTGCTTATCGCAGCAGTCAAGCAGTAGGCTGAAAAATGATGCCATTTTAGTCGGCGACTAGAATCGAATCCATAACGGTTTTTAGTTCCAGAAACATTGCTACCAGGCTACAAAGGCACAGATGTTTATTCATAATTGGTATTGTTTTCTGGTTGATTTTTAGACTCTGAAAACAGTTATAAAATCATTTGTAAACAGCTGTAATTTTGCCTTGCAATAGAATAAACGAAATATTCTCCACATCAAACCCATTTCTGCTTTAAGAAATTCATGTGAAACTTTACCTCCTTATCACTTTCCCTTTTTTTTTTTTCTTTTTAAACCCCATGTCATCAATCCACATTGACCTAAGATACTGACCTATTTCTCCTCTTACTTTGCTAAGGTTACAAGAATTTTTCGCTTGCAACAACATTCTTCCATTATATATTAGGAGACCTTTCGATGTGTGATGCAACTTATGCAGGTTAATCGTGCCAGAAATTTAAGAAGATTCAATCATATTATTTCAAGATGTTCAGTTACGGTCCAAATTATTAATTGCATTTTAAACAGTAGGCATTTAACGCATTCTGCTAAAAAAAAAAAAAAAAAAAAGCTTATATGAATGCATTCTGTTTAAATTTTATTGCATTTAAAGTTGAATTTCATCAACTTTCTATTTATCTTTTATTCATCATAATGTGTCATGGTCAATTTTGTAAATGGCTTCTGTAATAGTATACAATAATGGCGAAAATAAATTTCGCCATTACTATGTGTGTAGCATGGAATGTCCTACTGTCTGCTTCGTATTAATGTAGTATTCTGATTTGAAATCCGCGATGCTTTTTGTTTTGAAAATACCGAAATATTAAAAAAAAAAAAAAACTACGGAGGCTGAAATCATGTAATAGTTTGTGGAAATTGAAAAATTTTTTCTTTCAAAAAATTCTTTAATATATATGTAGAAACTTTATGAATCATATATTGCTAGGGAATAAATTATTAAAACATTTGCAATTCTTTTAACTTTAATGAATTTAAACATTAAAATGTATAAAATATTAAGTAATCATTTTATCTCTAAGTCGCTTGTATTGGGATTTGTTAATGATATATAAAACTTAGTTCTGACGCATTCATGTACTCACATTTCCAAATGCGATTCATGTTCAGTAGTTTTTTTGTTTTTTTTTTAAAGCTTTAATGTATAATTTAAAATTATTAAATTTGATAGTTATTTTTATATATTAGATAAATCTCAGTGGTCCATCATCAGGCCTCCTGGAATGCGAGACTTCAGGCTGTTTCCAGACTAACCCACCTTTAATATCGCCATTCATTATATTCTGTTTGTGAAATCCTTAAATTTCTCTCGATGTACATCAATGTAATTCGCTTTCGCTACTGGATTTCTTGTTGTACTGCTCAATACTAGCATTCCAATCGACACAGAGAAAAGAAAAATTAAGCGATTCAATTTTATTTCAACGTAACCGTTGGAATCTGAAGTCGGCAATGGGTTTCTTTTTTTTTTCTTTTCTTTTTTTTCTTCTTTTTTTTTTTTATAGCCAGGTGCATGAACTCTAGCCTCTCGTAAATTCTTCTGTCTTGGCATGTAGTATTAGGAATGAGCTTGCACTGAAGGTCAGACTAGGCGATGTGGATGTCCGCAGTCAATAGCACGGCAAAAGGGAAGAAACCCCTCTCGGCCTTGATTCCGGAATCAATGACCTGCACGCGACTCATTTCATTAAAAAAAAAAAAAAAAAAAAAAATTCCACAGCGGTTTCTGAATTAATTATTTCATAAAAGTTTTCGTATTAAGAAATCTAAATCTGTTTAGTTTTCGCCATGTTGGAGGTGTTGTAATCTAGCCTTTCACATTTTTAATAGAAGCTTTTTCATAGGCACTTCGAAGTGATGGAAAAGAATTTCGACTTTTTCGAAATAAGGATGTCGGCTGGAATTTTGCTATAGATGCAGTTGAAATAGTTACGGTTGTAATTTTTAATTATATCTAATTTTCAATGTAGTAAACACTTATTGTTTTATAAATATAGTCAAATGATTCATTAGCATAATTTTTTATTAAATCAAATATAAATGTAAAATGTCATTAATAATTATATTAACTGGGCTTATTCTTAATTTCACAATTAACTATATTTCGTTTAATTATGAAATTGTTAAAATTAATCTGTTACCTCTAATACTCATTTCACACTATTAGACTTGTATTATAGAACAGAAAAAATTTTTTCACAATTCAGTTGGTAGTAAAAATATCTGAAAAAAAAAATAACTCGGCGTGAATCTGAAATCGGTTTCCTTTCTTCTTGGTTACCACATATGCCAAGAAAATTGGGTTTATTTTGAAACACACAGTACAGTTACTCTTCGGAGTAAGATAGGCAGCTTCTTTTCGTATGCGAATATACTGCACAGCGGCGGTTGCTTCATACATTATAATTTAATAATTCATTCAAACATCTTCATACGAAATAGCAGTTGACCCAAAAACCCTGGCCGTGCATTTTGATAGTTAAATAGCCAACTTGACCTATACATATTCATACCCACAACAAAACCTAGTTACCTCATTATAAGTATACAAAATTTCTCAATTTCTTATTTTCTTTCTCGCCTTACATGGACTACATGGTTATATATCAATTATTGCCGCCAGATGTCGGTACGTGTTGATATTTCTTAATTCTTAAACAGGAAAATGAATTTGAGAGACAAAAATCGGGCAATTCTTTCTTCTGAACATTTTCTTTAATTCTTTCTATATGCTGGAATTAAAAAAAAATGCAGTTCAGAGGTGGTGGGAGGGTAAGCTTCACAACACATTTGATAAGCAAAACGCATGTAACTCTCACGTCACCATAGTAAATCACGCAGAGATATTTAAAATTTTTCTACTAAATTCTGTGTCAACAGGCACAAAAACTTAACAGTCAAACCAAAACTTTTGATAGTGAAATGGGGTAAAAACATTGTTAGATAGATGCTTTGCATTTTGGACATTTTTAACTTATTTTTAGGGACTTGCAGAATGTTCAAATGATCATATATTTCGCTTTAGTATTATCCCAAATTTTAACGTCTTGAGGTGTAATCGTCTGATAGCTTCATATATCCGATCGACTCTGACTAGAAATACAATTAGCTTCGAGCTTGTTGGATATCAATATGTTGGGAAAGACCTGGGTTCAAATTCGGTCTAGGATGCGACCTTTATAAAGCCTTTTCAATTGACGGAAAGTTAGTGGTTTCATACACAGGTGGAAGGATTTCTCCTCTCGGAAACTGGTCCCCCCCCCCCAAATCTTTTGAAGAGTCTGACTCCAGGACATTTAATGTAATAATAAAATAAGCAAGGCCAGAAAAACACGCAGTTAAATTATAATACACACCCGTTATAGACGCAGTAGCATTTGCAGCAAACCCAAATAACTACTTCTAGAAATACAATAACAGTAATACATAGTTATTAATATGTACTGCATATTAATACATAAAATTCAGTTATGTATTAAGCGGCTATGGTCAATATTTGACAGTTTCATTTAGGAAATTACAGAATACATTTAATTTTTTGATAGTGGTGAGGCTATAATAGGACAAAAATTATTACTTTCATCTCATATAATGTCACTTACACAATTAGTGCTTCTGAAGGAGCTTTTTTAATTTTATTTTGAGTATTTTAAGTTCCTTCAGGAATCGTAAATCTTTTACAATTATTCAAGTTGAAAGATTGTTTAACCAATCATGGTCCATGTTAATGATAGTAATATTTAAACCTTACTAATTCTTTTGAACATGGGCAAAGATCGTGCTGAACAGAAACTGATTACACACACACACCCCTTTCAATGACTGAGCAAATAGTAGTTTTACACAATTGTCTTTATACAAGGTCAGAAATTTAAGTAGTGTTAGTCAATAGTTATGAGCCGATTAAGACTATGATCAGTGTAATATAACCATCCAGGTGAGCGTGTTTTCACTATGGCTTCTCTGTTTTGTGGGAGAAGCCATACCCTTCATCTGAATAGGCTAACAACTTCGGTTGAAAATTACAAAGTAATTATGAAATGCCTCTATCATGTCCAATGGATATTGGTTCTACAAATTTAGCCTTCTTAAAAAAAATCAAAATATAAGTTACCGTATGAGATACATCTGAAACTTTCAATCTATTAGATATGAAAGGTAATGGTCGGAGCACTCCTCCGAGTATTCCAGTTTCATTACTTTGTGTTTTATATTATTCTTGTGTATTCATAATTTTGTTTATACCACGTGTCGTTAATTTAAAATGCTGAAAACGGGTATTTAGTGCTTTGCTATACTTTGGCATCTTAGATGCTATTATGGTATCTGTTATTCCTGTCTTTCATTCTGTGTTATTCACAACAGATCTTTTATGCGATATACTTAACTTTATAAAAGAAATCTAGTGTAAAAATGTTTGATCTCGGTCACGGAATTTTCATCGACTTCATTTGATACATTGTTTACATCACAGATTAAGCTTTACACCTTAGATGAAGGTTGCATAGCAGCAAACTACTGTGAGATAGATGCCATCCAGAATGTTCAGGCATACCATGATAAATGTAGCCAGCAATGGTATTATTGCTGGCTAATAAGGCGAAATATTTTTTTCTCCTGCGAGACCACAGCGTTACTTATTGGAAACCTGAAGGTGAATAGATTTCATGTTTGATATTTAAAAAAATGATTATCTCAGTTACTTCACCCTTAGATTCTCAGTCCACCTACAGTAAATGTGTAATTGATTTTTTATCTTTTGTGGGTAGGATTGGTATTATAATCGTTCATATATTCAGTATGCAGAATATATAATACGAACCTAGTTATTAGCAGGGACAAGTACCAAGATTTTATTTTAATTTATTGCAAGTTACAAGAAAACTTTCCCTGATACGATTGCGTTCTTTCAGTTCACTACATCCCACCACTACTCAGAACATTTTAATAGTGGTACAGTGTATGTACGCTCCTTGACAACCTCCTACACGAAATCTAGTGGGATAAGGTTGGAAGATTTCAGAGGCAAAGGAATTGGTCCTTTTCTTGAAAAGTAACCATTTTGAGTAATCCTTGCTGCAAAACATATCTGGACTGAAAGTAGAATTGTTGCTGCTTTATCAGGCAAGCGTAGTATTTGTAATCGGTTAGGTCTTTATGAAACGTGGTGTATTGTTTCTAGACAAAGCATTTCCAGTTAGAAAGCAAGTTTTCTGAGGAAAGCAAGTTGTACAATAAACAGGTTCATACGATATTTTAAATAACTTTCTTCATGTGATTAGTGAATGATTTATCACATTCAATAATTTCTCCATGACTTCAATCGAGATTTTTATGAAATACTAATAACCATAAGCTGGTGTATACACCTTTTTTTACCAATTTCTTTATCTTATAAAACGCTACTTTTGTCTTCTTTCACATAACTTTCCTTAAGAAACGTAAGCTAGAATATAGGTTAGTGGAATTCATTATCACATGTTAATTAGAAATGAAAGTCCAGTAGTTTCACTTTCATGAGCTCATTTTGTGTCCCACTTTTCTGCATGACTTTCTCCCACCTCCAAGATGGGGGAGAGGGGTGACGAGTGAAGCAATTCAAACTGACATACTTTATTGATAGCATGGTGATGTTGGTCATAGCCTACTTTCAGAGGGCATTGTCCTTTAGCCTTGGACATCATAATCAAAACTGTGTTACTGAGAGAAAGAAATGGGGAGGAGATGTTTGTTGACTGTTAACTTCTTGTACTGGTGTAAACACGAAGGCCATGTTTACTAAATACATCTGACTGTCTCGGGTTTAGTGACCTCTGCTGAATATGCACGAACGATATTCTGCTATGGAGTAGCGTTTGTCCTGGTGAAACTATTTGGTTAAACCGAGAAACTAAGAACAGAATCTTGCATACTTTCGATTCCTTAAATGCAAGCATTGTGATGTATTTTTGCTTACTCTGAGGTTGTGATTTTTTAAAATTTCAGAGCTCAAGGGCAAGTATTTCTTAACTGAAATTTTATGGATCTTAATAATGAGCATAGCAATGGCATTGGAAAGAAAGTTCCAACACTTTAAATTTAAGAATTCTCAGATTTGTCGACGTTATGGATTAGCTAATATATATACATAATCATGCACTAATCCCTCTTCGTATCTGCAGAATTGAACAGTCCCATTTTGAAGTTAAATAGCAACGAGGTGGTTTTCTTTGGGCTAACTAATAAGCGATTATTAGCATTTTTCTCAAGCTTCAGATTGGTAAAGACTTTTACAATATGACTTGTAGATTCGGTTTACAAAGCAACTAGAATTTACATAGTATCTGAAGATTATGTTGATACAAAATGCGTTAATATTAAGTATAGACATTAAATATATGCCAATTCTGCGTCTACGGTATAGAACACAGTATATATTTCCATTGTACGTTATTCACGTCTGATTTACTAGAATCATTCAGTCGTCCATCGTTCTCAAATTCACTGAACTCCTTCATTCTACTTTAGTTTTTCAATTTCTATTTAATATAACTTCTAAATGAACTTAAGAAAATTTAACTATGTGTATGTCTTGGCAGCCAATGGTATAATTTTTTTGCAATAATCAAATTAATTCGCCCTTCTAACAGCATCAGCATTCTGCGAACTAAGAAGGCATTTATAAGCATCCAAAATTATTATTTCACGCACATAATCTATAATCCCGGTTTTAACAAAAATCTTGAATTATTACGGTTATCAGGTACTTTAATTACTAACCGAATAATGCTATCTTCATATTGTACTAACTGCTCGGTAATATAATCTTTTCATATAATTGTCGTCATTAAATGAAAAAAAAAAAAAAAAAGCAAAATCGCCGAAATAAAATTCAGTAAATTTATTGACAAATATTCACGAGGGCGCTTTTGTTACAGTCTCTGAGTATACGTAGTTTATTGTTCAATCGTCTGCCTGTGTTTTTGTATTTGTGTAATGCGTATTTTGTCTAAGGAAAGGATGGTACTTCTGTATATGATAAGCATATGTATATTCAGCTGAGGTATATTCAGTAAGTTCATTACGATATGCATAATAAATCACTTAATTAATGGATTATTTATTTTAAACTTTGTGAAACTAGATTAGTAGTCGCTAATGATTAAAAAAAAATGTGCGCAATGGACGAACTTGAAAATAACTCATCTCTTAAGATTTGTCTTGCTGTACAAATTATACTTTTAAAAATAGTGGCTGTAGCATATTTAGTGAGAATTCTGAAAAGAAGTTGGATTCGATTATTAGCCTGTTCTGTATTCCATTGCTGCAATCTGCTGTGTTTACCTTGATCAAACTTCAGCATTTGATTGTTTATTATTCAGTGTTCTTTTAATTTTCATTGGCATGAAATAGTTCTGCGTTAAGCTACATAATAACTAGTTCGGTGAAGTTAGGTTTAAATTTCCCAGAGATGAAAACGGCCACAAAATGAGCAGTAGTGAGGAATGAATTTGGAGAGCTATGCCGAAAAGTATTGGGCCAAATGTCACAGTAATGAATCGTTTCCATTAGTATATTCGTATGATTCATTCTTGTATTCCACAAAACAAAATCTAGGTTACAATTGTAACAGTAAGTTGAATTAAATTTACTTAGCGGCTTCTGACTGAAAGTGAATAACAATAATAATTATTATTATTACATGACACCTCCAGGGAGTCCATGGACTCATCGAGGGAGGGCATTTGCTCTACAGCTCTAACTCCATCCACCAACTACAACGAACCGCATCTACACCAACGCTATCCACCCCCGACCAGGGTGACCATATCTAGTACGTTTTATAAATTTTTAGTGTTCTAGTACGTTCACCAACAGATCTAGTACTTTTTTTCCTTCCGAATTATAATAATAACAACATCATCAGAGTTAGACATGAGTTTAATATTTTTCTCTTCTCCCACATCCCATATGTCACATTCAGTGACACTAGAATGATTTCTCTTTTTTTCCTATCGCTAGTCTTCTCCCCCCCCGATCCCGTACTCGCGCAATCCGAACTGGCATTAGCCAATGAAAATATATTCTTCGCTGTTCAAACACTTCTCGCACGTTATAAGAAGTCCAGTGTTTTTATTAACAAAAACTTGTTTAATCCTTCATCGAAAATATTATTTAGATTTTACTTTTAAACATGGACAAGTGACAACAAGAAAAACGTTTTAAATTTGATTCTAAATCTCAGGAGAAAATGTGTCGTGCATGAGTCAGTAAAATACATAAACGAGCTATTGAAAGTGAAGATTTCAATGCCAGCCCTTCCCATTCACAAGAAACTACTTCCCACACAGGTAATTCAGGTAAAAGAGAAAATGATGCTAGTTATGAAAATTCAGGTTTGCAAGGCTCATCTAAAAAGATGAAAAAATCATATAAGCAAAAATTCAAAGAAGAATGGTTGGAGGATCCCTTTCTTAAATCCTGGATTTATTCAGTTAAAAGTAAAAGACACACTGCTTATTGTAAATTTTGTGATATACGCATTAAAGTAGCAAATGTCTATTGATTCGTTATGCAAACACTCCAAAACACTAGCAGAATGTAGAATCTAAAATAAACTCACCAGGTATAATGTCATTGTTTAAATCCAGTTCCAAATACCAGTCGGAAAAATAAATTAAAGAGGCAGAAAATTATGTGCATATGATGCAGACAGGTCCCTTCTGTACAGGGGTGCAAAGAGTACAATGAATCCGGGCGGCATAATTTAGGGGCGATATAATCGAACATGTTCATAAAAAAATAGGGAATAAATAATACACTGAACTGTTTGTGCATATTTGTCACCTTCGAATGTGAGAGATTTCGGTGAGTGGCTGAGTAGTTAAATAAATGGTATGAGCTTCAACACAACTTACTTTAATCACTGCTCTCAGCACTCTGAACAAACATTCTAGGAATTTCTTGAGTTTTCTTCTTGATGGACCTGTGTTTCACTCAGGATTTCTCCATGAGTGCAGGTCACAAAGATGCCTCCAACGATCTCGAGCCTCTCTCTTCCATGTTATACCAATAGATTTCACTAGTGGATCTTCTCATCTTGTAGGTGGTCTTCCTGGTTTTCTTTATTCTTGTTGCCAGTTGAATATTCTATATGTCCATCTGTTATTCCTGAGTCTGGCTATGTGACCTGCCTATCTCATTCTTTCATATATTGCAGTCACCATATCTTTTATGCCTGATCTCTTTCTTAGTTCCGTGATTCTAACATGTTCCATTTTGTTGATGTTACAAATCCTACGTTCCATTGCACGCCGAGTTTATTCTGAGAGTCTCTTCTTCTTTTCTTATCGTGTTCCATGTTACATGACAAGAGCATGTTTGTTTGTTTATTATATAAAAAGAAGTTTTTTTTTTTTACTATTTGTGTTTTATCTTTATTTTAATTTTCTTTAAATATACATTCCTCTTAATGTGCAGTATAATAAAATGATTCATAATGTGTTATTGTACTTCGGGATCCTTTAATTTTTAATGGAAAGGAGGGCACAAAAATTTTGCACTCAGGAGTCGCAAACCAACGGAACGGCACTGGATGCCGAATACAATCTGCTTTTGTGGATTATGGATACTCTTCCAACTCTATTGATTAAAATTGCTCCTGATAGTGAAATTGCTAAGAAAATACAGTGTGGATGCACTAAATGTAACTATTTTATAAAAGATGCTTTGGCTGTAGATTCATGCAATGAAATCTCAAAAAAAAAAAAAATACTTTGATGAATTGACTGCTTTTGACAAAAGAAAAATTGAAATATTCATCAGCTACAGATCTTACTCTTTCTAAAGAGTTAATTAATTTAGCAAAATCCGATAAAAATAATGAATAAATACTTCCAGTGTTTTTCTTGTGGGTGTGGGAACCCCTATATATATATATATATATATATATATATATATATATATATATATATATGCAAATAGCATAATAAATATCTGAAAAGTTAATGTTACATTATTTTAAACACTAAAATGAGACTAAACATTATATGGTAAATTAATACAAATGCGAAGTGCTAGAGTTACAATTGGGACTTCTATTATGATGATTGACAACTGCGGCTCTTGGACTCATAGATGACTACAGTTAGCTGAGTTTTAACTTTTTTCTTTTCATATTTGTTGTAGTAATATCGTAAAATGTCTTAAATAGAGTGAAACGAAAATTTAGTACTTTTTTTTTTCAAATCTAGTACCTTTTTTTCCTGCATAAGTTAGTACGAAATATTTTTGCTGGGTGGTCACCCTGCCCCCGACCACTAGTATTTTCACAGACAATCACAAACATCCATGCCCACGGCAGGATTTGAACCTGCAGCCTATTGGCTGGAGAGCGGATACGCCAACCATTCAGCCAACCAGGCCGGATAATCCCTAAGAAAGAAACAGCCGAGAAAAGAAAACGTGCAAATCCATTCCCTACCCCAAAAAAAGTAGTATAAAGTTATTGCTTGCATAACTTTCTCATAATGAGACTGAGAGCCATAACCGCTAGCAATGACATGTACTCTCCGGCCAAGTTTGGGTTGGTGAAAATGGGATATGATTACGAGAATGGTAAGTTGACTATATTTTTTAATATATTAGTGTTCTTGGTACCAGGGTTTCTCGTCTGTGTGAGTGTTTTATTGTCTGGAGGGAAAATATTTGAATTCCACTTTAATAGGTCAGGTTAGCTTTTCGAGGGCCGCAGCCCAGAAATCTTTGGTGTTGACTGGCTTAAGTTTTTTTGTGTGTGTGTGTGTCCTATGTATGTTGCAAAATTTAAAAACAATTATCTTTACATTAGGGATATCCCTTTTCATTTTACAGAGCCAACATGTTTTCTTCCTGCGATGTGTTCGCTGTTCGTAAATCTTTCAAAATATTGCAACTTAATGTTCTCGTGAACATATCACATTTTACACGAAGTTGGGTTTATACAGCAAACCTCTGGTCCGAGACTATGAACATTTCCCATTTCTTGTCATAGTTGTCACTCACTAAACTTGTGCAAGTGAAACTGCTTTTAATGCTATTCTTTTTAGAGTAATTTACAGCTGTTTTTGGGGTCTCTTTGTTAGGGATCTTTACTTCATACTTAAAAGAAATACTTTTTTGCTCTTTTAGTATGAAATTGCTTAAAGTAGCAGCTAATTTACAATGATGCCGAATATTAATTACTCTTTGTCAGTGATTAACATGAATGAATAGTTTACTTACTCCTTGGAACGTTTTGTCTATTAATGGTCAATGACCTTTAATGACGTCGAAATGCTATACATTCTCATCATGGAACATTTATTATTGAAATATATTTGCGATCAATTTGGCTGATAATCGTCTGAAACTGAACGGGGGGGGATGTATCGTTAAAATACAGCTACGCTAGTAGGGCGCTAATAACTATTATTATTATTATACACCACCTGGAGTAAAAATTCGTCAAGGAAGGCAATAGCAAGATATATTCTAACAGAGGTAATGTTTATTATAACTCATCTTAAATTGCTTCATTCGGCAATACACTCCACACACCAACCACTCTCCATGCAAAAAAAAAAAAAAAAAAAAAAAAGTCCTGCCTCACTCTTCTTATACATTACACCTTTTATACAACTTCCAAAAATGTCTTCTTGTCTCTATCTCCCTTTCTAATCCTTCAGCCCTTTGAAAAATATCCTGGGTATCTATATGATATGCACCTCTTAACAATTTGTCTCGATCATATCACCCCTCCTCCGCCTATTCACCAATCTTCAATTTACATAGTCGGTATTCCACAATCCCGAAGTTCCTTTTGCTATTCGCCTCTGAACTTTTTCCAGAGCTTGCTTCTCACCTAGGAATGCAGGTGATCAAATTGATTGCGCCTAGTCCAGATTTGGTCTAATCGAAGCAATGTACAGCGGAATGATTACATCCTTATCTCTACTTGTCAGTGGTCTTCTTAGTATACTGACATTTCTTTGTGCTCTTTTTATCACTTTTGCAATATATACCTTGAACTTCGATTCTCTATCTACAATATCCCAAGATTTCTCCACCTCCTGTAATGCAACGCCTCCAATATGATACACCGAGCTTTACAATTTTGAGCTCCAAAAGTGCAAAACCTTACATTTACTGGTGTTAAATTGACACCCCCCCCCACTTGTCAGCTCACATAACCACTTTATTCAAATCCCTCCGAAGCACCAGTACATCTGCATCATTCCTAATAACTTTTCCCAGCTTAGCAACAACAGCAGAGTATCCGCTTGCAAACTACTCGCAATATCAGCAATAAGCCATTATTAATTATGGAATAGTTACGTATTTAATTAAGTAATATCGCTAATTCCACTTGTACAGCATACGCCTGAAAAGCTGTTTCAGTTCATGATTAAAATGGTGAGGCGTTTGCTACATTTTATTTAATTCTGTGTCAACGAGATTATACAAAGTTCTAATCTTCTATGCAAATGCTATATTTGTGATATCAGCAATAGACATGTCAACTCCACAAGAGTGGCTGTAAAAATTTGCGCATCTGTGTAGACAAGTTATTATAAAGAGAAAGATGGAACATATTGATTTCTTGAAGAGGTGGAAGTTGTAGTCCTTTGGGAGGGTGAAGTGTGAAGACTGTATTAGAAAACACGTAGAAATTGAATGAGCGATGAAGTTCTTCAAGCAGGTTTGAAGCAGGACAGCGAAGAGATGTTGATCATTAGCCTTATTTTGTTATGGAGTTGAGGAAAACTGGAGGAATGATGGTAGAGAATTAAGAAAAAATTATGCCTATGAAAATATCTGTAGGAAAGGCGTAAAGCAGAAACAGAAATTTGTGCGAAACTAAAGTGAGTTCTAGTTGATGCTATCCCAAGAAAGCAATCTGCTCAATAGTATCAAGAGATGCCGGCTTTATCAACAGTAAAGCATACACATCCATGGCGACTCATTTAAATGATATTCATCTTAGCATTTAAAAAGTCTTCTTCATATTGTAATTGTGGTTAAAACGACTGCATTAGTAGTAAACTAAAACTTTCCTATTGATATATTTCATTTTTATTTTATAATGCAATATTTTTCTAAATTTTGGTGTAAAAAATGCAAAAGTCAACAAAAAGGGGATCTTTTTACCTAAGGTTAATGAATCTAGAACTGGCTCTGGATAGCATGAACCATTTTAGAGAGGTTTTTGATGCATTTCGAATGTGAGTACAATATTCTCAAGTTGGATGGATTTGGAAGTTACACGAGTGAGAAGCAATGTCGTGAACGGGGATGGTTTCTAGACAAAGGAGCTGAATGTAATGTATTTGTGTCGGGAAAGGCCAAAAGTGTAATTCAGC
This sequence comes from Typopeltis vanoorti, assembly GCF_054136105.1. Lineage (NCBI taxonomy): Eukaryota > Metazoa > Arthropoda > Arachnida > Uropygi > Thelyphonidae > Typopeltis > Typopeltis vanoorti. The sequence goes on from NC_143554.1 coordinate 97,480,335, forward strand.
GCTAGAGCCGAGAAATTTATCTCGTCTGGAAATCTGAGTATCACGAAAGATAAACATAACGTGAATTGAAATTGATAGGGATGTACTATCCCACTGTAGAATGATAAGATCACTTAAGGCAGTAGTCATGGAAGATTTTTTTTTTATGTAGCTCCCAACCACAACAGGTTACTAATGTAAGACTACATTAGTGTCTTTAGTGGACTAAGGATTTTTCTATTTTATTTATTTTTTAGATAATCCAGAAACCTTGCGATAGAGAGCAAAACACGGAACTTTCACACCACTTCAGGCATTCAGTAAGCGTGACGGTAGTCTCGCACCCAGGCGATGAAATTCATGTTCCACCTTATATACTACCACAGAAAAGAAAAGGAATGGAATACAGTCTGATCGACAAACTATGGATAGAATTTGCGGTTAAAGGAGGAAAAGGGTGGGTGAAATTAGAGTGCTACGGTTTTCCTATGTTGAGGCAATCATGAAACCTCTAGTGAACAACTAGAGGAAACTCTGGTATCTAAGTGAAAAGGGTGGAAGCCAGAGTATATGGTAGTTTAATCAAGTCTATGCATAGAGGCCTATTTATCAAATACTTTTTTTTTTTTTTTGGAAATATCAAAAATTACCGAGTTTCTTCAATTTTCTACATCTTCCTAGGAAACTTTACCCAAAAGTGAATAATGTTGGCTGGGAAGCTGTTGTGCAGTCCATATTTGATATCTGTAGATCGTAAAGAAGTTGACTGTATATTCCCTCCAATATTTTTGAGAGAAATAGGGCAATGGTATATAAACTGATGATTTATCTCCCTTTTTTTTAGGGATGGACTTGAATATAAGCCTGTGCTTGTTAGAATAGATGCCCAATAATTATGGAAAATTGTAAAGACGATATAAGATGATTATTTTCGAAAAGAAAAAAAAAACGTTATTGATAGTATTTTGCAGCTCTTGAGATATGCAGCGTAGACAATGTGAGTAGCTGGAGTTTTTTTGCACGTCCTCCCCAGACTGTTGATACACTTATTGGAGAAATAAGGCTTGAACAGTATTTTTTCATATATTCTAAATGGAATGGAATCAAGGTGTTTGAGAAATGCCTTATTTCATTGTCAGAGCCGTGTGTTTTAATCAGAAGAGCGGAAGCAGCCGAGCAATGGAAAGTTCTAGCAGAAATCATTGCACTTATCCTATTGCACCTCTCTATCACCAAAACACAAGATTTTATTGGACGAATGACGTTTCGTAGAAAATAATATATGGACAATGATAGTCTGATTTATCATGGAGGGAGTATATTATCGGAAAGATAAACAATTCATATTCGACCATTGCAAACACCGAATACCTCCAAATTTCTTCCATCTTCATCAGTGAAAGAAGACAAAAAGCCAGTGTTGTGAGCGTTGAAGTCTCTATACTTTGACCGAAGAAAATCAGAATGTGAAGGGCTAACACAGCAAATGAATGAAACACAATAGGCATGAAAATTTTGAAGGGAGATAGAGGAATGACGATTGGCCATTATCTGACGAGGGATGTCACATCTGAAGAATTATTTGGATAGCTATGAGAATCACTATCCAAATGACAATCTGTAGTTGTTGAGGCCAGCAGTTGCAGTTTAATTAGAACTAACAGGCTTAGTAAGTGGTAGTGCTCATTGGTGTTTGGTAAAAAGACCAAAAGAACTCTTTTCATTGCACTTCAAGCCTCCGATAAATGGGATGTGATCTTGCACGACGGGACAAAATATTTGATATTTTGTCCCGTCGTGCGAGAATTGGATAGCACATTAATAACTTAATAAATTTCTAATTTTAAATAAAAGGTGAGCATAAATAATGCCGTTTCCAAAGTTATTTATAGAGTATATTGAACATCTAGTTTCCTTTTTTTTGGTGCTATTGTCTTAAAATATCTTTTTTTACTAGAGTTCACACTAGGGTGTGACCAGGGTATTGATATCATGCAAATCTGTGTGAATTTTATTCTTGGTCTCCTTTTTTTTTTCCCTTTTCCAGTTTCCAAAATGTACTAACCTGTTATTTTTTTTATAGTTCCTGGGATATTTATTGTGAGTTCCTTAAATCTCCCCATCGGGATCAGTATGGAGTCAGCAACTACAGCGGCTCAAAGAACTCACTCCTAAGCTAAAAAAAAATAAAAAAAAAAAAGGCTTCGTTGTCAGTCATTTTTAATAATATCGTAATTTAATATATTTTTGCAAAAATCGCGAGTACACAATTAAGGCTACGGAGTGAATGTATTCTCTCTCTCTCTCTCTCTCTCTCTCTCTATATATATATATATATATATATATATATATCTTGTTTATTTTAAGAGAAAACATTGCTTTCCCGCGGAATGAACTCGCTAGTTTCATATAAGTTGATACACATCGTCAAAATTCCAAACCTCGCATTGTGAATCAGTAAGATAGTGCAGTTTGCTGAAGGATAATGACAATAGAATAGATATAAGGAATTAATAAACGAGTAAAAACACAATTAAAAGTAGATAACTGACTTCAAAGCATGGTAGAAAATGCAGCTAGAGAAAATCTGAGGACTAGATGAAGTTATTAATAAGACATCTAAGGAGAGAGAGAGAGTGTGTTGGTAATTAAAATATAAAAATAAGATCACAGTTGAAGGGCAAAATGTCATTGACAAGGTGGGGCAGAGAGATTTTGATAATCTAAGATTATCATAATCTATCGTAAATTATTATCAGACAGCTTTAATTTCTGAAATCTCTTACACGTATAATGTTTAATCACTATACTAAATCTTTACAAATACCTGAGTTTTAAATTTTACCTTCACCGTATTTGTTTTCTTTGCTGACATATTTTATCACACTTTTTGTTATTAAAAGTACTATTATTAATAGCACGGGAAATACAGTCACATTGGGATAATTAAAATACTTTTTCAAACTATTACTCCTGGTATCAACACAAAACAAACTTTTTAAATATAATAAAAAATAATTAGCACATAGATGAAAAAAATTTCCGCTACACACACACACACAAGGCTGGTTACAGATCTCGCAGTAAATCATAAGAATTTAGAAATCATTAGAAAGAAAAAGTCCGAAAATTTTGATATATAAAATTTTCGGACTTTTTGGACAGAATATGTATCCCACCAGATACATATTCTGTCCATTTTATAACTTAGCTTTAGTAGGCATTTATCACGGACTTAGACTTAAATTTTTGTATATTAGCTTCAATAACACATAATGCTATTTCTTTTGATTTCCTTTAATGGTTAAAGTTCCGTTTATAAAACTGAAGATATTTGTTGTAATCGGATCTCAAAGGATAACGTGTTTCCATCTGTCATCTTTCCGTACCCTTTAGCTTTCTACATAATCACCAGTTGAGTCCACGTGTAGAGTTCAAATTTTTCTAAATACTAAAGTTCCTTAGCTCCAATCCTTTACAACTATATTGCAGAGAGAGAGAGAGAGAGATTTCAATAAATGTTTACAGTATACTTTAAGTACTGTATTGCCTTTTTTAGCAAAATGTAAAAAAGTAAACAAATTTCAAAATAAAACAGATATTATATAAATATAGAGGATATTGCTCTTTCATTTCATGTTGCACTTGACAACAAGCCAAACATGGTGATTTTTTTTTTCTTTTTGAAGCTTAAAACTCCATTAATTTAACTGTGATTCTACAAAAAGCTGATTAAATTCTCAAATCTCTGTTTTAGATATTGATTCTGCAACATTTTAATACAAATGATAGTGACCGCAGGTAGACAATGCTTTCATAATACTCGCCACAAGTCTTTGCTTTGGAGCACTAGCAGGCCAAAGAATTCTTGAGTGTGGAGAGACGTCTCAAGCTCGTCATTGTGTGAAAAAAATAAACAAAAAAACCTTAGAATGTGTGTGCTTCGTATCTAAAGAGGCATACGCACATTTAAGTTCTTTCATTTGTGCGTGTGAGAGAGAAAAATAGGACTTAAGCATTCAATGGAATGTACAGTAGGCATTTAAGGTCAGTTTCATTATTACATCAATCTCAGCTGAATGACTGACTCATTTAGCTACGTATATCATTTGATGATATATCAAAAATTTATTTGTTTATTTGTGTGGAGTCTCCCCACCCTTTCCTCCATCTTGCCTTTGGACTGGTTGAGCTCTCCTAATGAAGGATTAAAATCTATGACTGTAGATCCGTGTGTGTGTGTGTGTTCATGAGACCGGTTTGCCCGTTCTGATGGACGAAAAACCAGAGTATGAGATCGCTTAACTCACCTTTAGTCGAAAGAGTCCAAATAAAGGTTCCTCACGTCATGGACAGGAATCGGACCCAGTTCTTTCCCACCAAAGGGCTTCTATACCGACGGAGCTACGGAGGCTAGAGCCTCCGTAGCTCAGTCGGTATCATATCAAAAATGAAACGAATGCATCGACATGCGTTTAGTTTATAATATTGCTTCTAAAGGTTCTTTGACTCGCGTTAAAATAGTGATTAACTCCATATCTTTTCTTCGCTTTAGTGTTGACTTAGCATTACTTTTAGCTAGTTATTTTCAAGAACATAACGTTTCGTCATGTACCATGTCCTGGGTTAACTGCAATTTTTGTTAAAAATCTGTATAATTTTTCACCTAAAATAAATTCCAGCATTTTTATCAAAATTCGTAACTGGCGAGGAGGGGTTGCACATGAACTAATGTTTTTAGACGTTCGCAAGAGCAGAATGTATTAACTTCGTCATGCGTACTACATGAATTGAGGGAAAATTCCATCAGTTTTCTCTTAACGTCAACGTGCAACTTTTTCCTCAGTTTTCCTTTACTATTGCTGTTGAATCGGATAGTAATAACTACTACTCATCGTGAAAACCAAAACACTACTTTTTTGCTGTGCCAGTGACGCAAGTCACTAGTATTGCAAAAAAGGAGTGTTTTGGTTTTCAAAATAATAATAATAATTTATCTAAATCAGTGTTTCTTCAAGTGCATCGTGGATATAGCTCTCCTCTTGGTAATTCAGACCATTACTTTATTCAAGTTTTCTTGTGACACCCATCCCTCAGCTAATCTCAAACGGAAAGCGCAATTCCTTTGTATATGTATACTATTGTAGTTAGCAATTTTGGAAGAGTGACATGAGATATCATGGTTAAAAAAACTGATCACGAAAAACTTATGAGCTCAAGAATCATTACGAAGTGATAATGCTACTCTACAAACAGTGAGGATGATTATTTATGCATCCACAAGTCAACACTTGACGTTGTGAAAAACATTTTCCCCCCACAAAATCCAGTGTTGACTTATGAAAAAGTGAGAAGGCCGTATTGACCTCAAGTCGCAACACATTTTTTCTCTCACTTTTCATGTGAGAGAAAATATGTGTTGTAGCCTAGTCAGTAAAAGCAAGCATGCACCTCTGTCGAAAATACCTATCCGAAACTCAATATTCGTCTTCCTACGGTTATGACAAAGTTGTTGTTTTTTTTTCACAGAAAAATGGGCTAGTTGGATATGGAGTCTGCCGAATAGACAGACTCCATTTTGTTCTTATTGTGTATGATAGTTCTAAACATAGATTAACTTATATTATTTACTTTGAAGAATAAATAATATAAACTTGTACTATTTACTTTAAATAATAAGAATATGCCTCTGGCAAAATTCAACTTCTCTGCAGGGAGATAATAAAAATTGGCATATAGCCCATTTAATAACAGTGAAGATATTCAAATGAGGAAAGCATTTTAATTTTTTTTTCTCATAAGAATCTAAATCTGAGATTGATTTATTATAAATGAGTAAGGAAAGAATTCAAATTATCAGCGCTATGAGACCAAACCGGAAAAATATCGCTTACAAATGGTATCTAAATTCTGGATTTTAAGGTGACTGCTAACTTCATTTCTTAACAAAAAATGTTTTTGCAGGTTGTTCTCATGACTGATAGTTTGCCCTTCTATGTTGCTTTAATATTACCCGTTTTGCTTAATCTAATACTAGGACTGCATAGTTTTCTGTACACTCTGAATATGTCATTGAAGTATTGATGAAACGAGACGGTTTAATAAATATAATTTAAGCTTAAGTACTTTTCCAGTACACAATAGTGGTGTGTAACATGGAACTGGGTCCGAGGGAAGCCCTACAAATTACTGGGCCTGACTTGCATATATTTTTGCTCTTGTCCGTAGTATCAATTATGAGCTGACCCTTTTCTGGGAGTGAGGAACACTTTTACTGGGGGGCCTGAATCCCCCCCCCCCCCTTCCCATCTCGTTAGCCTTGCGTCCAACACGTATTTTTTTCCCTAGGTTTCGTTCCATTTATTCGTCATAATGAAATGTCCTTATTTATTTCTGTCCTCAGTGTACAATTTTGAGTACTTTCCATTTCTGTTCATGAACATCTTTGCTTTGACTTAATTTTCTATCTTCCTTTCCAGTCGTTTGTTTTTAATATAGTATTTTATAATACATACTCATGCTTTGTTGTTATTGTCGTTCATGCGGTTTTTACATGTTTCAAATCCCGCATTTGATATATATATATATATATATATATATATATATATATATATATATATATATATATATATATATATATATATATATATATATATATATGAACCCCAGACTCTTCCAATAACTTGTTCTCCTCAACCTCTGCGTGATTTTTCTGTAGTATTTCAAGTTTATTTTCATATAATTTCATCCATGAATCCTTTATATACACATGTAATGGCTTTTTAAAAACAAATTTATGTTACCACTATCTGTAATATTTGCGGTTGCAGCTTTCATTATCATCATGCACTTAAAGAATTTATTATCAACAGACCTCCATGGAGTCAAGAGACTCGTCATGGTAGGTCCCGCTCTCACATGCACAGCTGATCGTACCTCGACTTAAATGCATTCACCGTCCCTGCACTCGTCACACTCTCAGGCAATGCATTTCAATTACCCACAGCTCTCTATGCAAAAATCTACTCCTCATACCCACCTTATACAGCTTCCAGGGATGGTCTCTTCTTTCCCTGTTATCGAGATATTCTATGAAAATTTTCATCCATGTTAATCTAGTAATTACCCCTTACTAACTTATACGTCTCGAGCATGTCTCCCCTCTTCCTTCTATCCACTAGACTCTGTAATTTTCATTCTCTCAATTTGTCCTTATATTCCAGCTACCAGAAACCAACTTAGTCAATCGTCTCTGAACCCTCTCCAACATCTCATCCTCCTTTTGAAAACCATATCTGAGCAGTAAACCCATATGCTGCCTGATAAAAGCATTGTACAATGGAATCAAAACATCCTTCTACAAGTCAATATTTTTCGCATAATTTCCATAATTCGTTGTGTTGTCCTCAAAATTTTAGCAAAATGTCTCTATCCTCCCCCCCCCTCGAAATCTTTCATCTCCTCCACCTCTCCTATACTCTGTATCCCATCTTTGCTTCTCAAATTTTAAAATCTTCTACTTTGCAACGTTAAATTGACATCCGCTCACACACACAACACTCGCCAATTTAAACAGTCTGTTTAGATCCTCTTGCAAAGCTACATCTGCTCTACTTATCATAACACTCCCCAACTTTGCATCATCTCCAAACAACTTTATATCACCATCAAACATTGATGGTGATATACAGTGCCATTTACATACAAATTCAAAACAATGGATCCATAGAACTCGCCATTAGTGACTTTCCGCTTCTGGGATATCACTCCTCCATACACAACCTGCTGATACCTGTCAGACAGCCAATCTCCAATCCAACACACTGATCTACTGTCCAATTTGTTCCATTTAATTATTAGTTTTCATTTGGCAATCTATCGGACGTCTTTGAAAATCGAAATATATACTACTATATATCCATCTCCCCTTGTCAAGTTTATTAATCACTTTATTACAATACGTAAGAATATTGCTAAAACATTATCTTCCTTTAGAAAACCCATACTCTCCATTAAAGAGAATTCTACTGCTGTCCACTCAATTCTGAATCCTTATGCTCTAGCTTCTCGAACACCTTGAACACAACTCCAGATAAGCAGATTGACATATAATTAGTCTTATCACCCCGTTTATAAAGCGGAACAATTTTGCCATCTTTCCACTCCTTTGGAACCTGGGCTAATATAAGACTCATGTTAACAATGTAATTTAAAGCTAATTCAAATTAAAAGCCAAAAGGCTAGTTTTATGGCAATTTAATAGTTATTAAATGGATAAGAATCCTATTTTGTTATATAGCCAGTAAGTGAAACTCAAGATCGAGAACTACGATCTAAGAGTTTCAATGCCGAAAAAACTATCGGCGAAGGCAAATCGAAGCAAAGGTGGAGCAAGCTCCCTCACTATTCTTGATATTCTCTCATAATGTAAAACACAGCTCCTAGGAGATGTATTATTGTTTTACATTATGAGGAGAGGTCACTACCCAGACCGGTTTCAACCTTTTTTGAGGTCTCATCAGTGAGTAGGTAGACCTAGGAAAATATCAATGCTTAGTGAATGTTTTACATTATGAGAGAATATCAAGAATAGTGAGGGAACTTGCTCCACCTTTGCTTCGATTTGCCTTCGCCGATAGTTTTTTCGGCATTGAAACTCTTAGATCGTAGTTCTCGATCTTGAGTTTCACTTACTGGCTATATAACAAAATAGGATTCTTATCCATTTAATAACTATTAAATTGCCAGAAAACTAGCCTTTTGGCTTTTAATTTGAATTACAAAATACAAGTACACCTTTATGGCATTCGTATAGTGAAGGTATGTAAGTTCTTTTCACTAAGCATTGATATTTTCCTAGGTCTACCTACTCACTGATGAGACCTCAAAAAAGGTTGAAACCGGTCTGGGTAGTGACCTCTCCTCATAATGTAAAACAATAATACATCTCCTAGGAGCTGTGTTTTACATTATGAGAGAATATCAAGAATAGTGAGGGAGCTTGCTCCACCTTTGCTTCGATTTGCCTTCGCCGATAGTTTTTTCGGCATTGAAACTCTTAGATCGTAGTTCTCGATCTTGAGTTTCACTTACTGGCTATATAACAAAATAGGATTCTTATCCATTTAGTAATTTAAAGCTGTTAAATTCCTGCAACATTCCCTCAAGATAAAATACGCGGCGATATACTATCAAGTCATATGGCATTGTCGATCTCAAGTTTACTTAATTCCTCATATACCTCCTGCTCACTCACCGTCATTGGTTCATCCCCCATTCCCACTGCTCTCAAGTTTTGCATTATGTTACAATGAATACATTAATGAACTGCTCATTAAGCACATCTAGTATATCCTCCATATTTATCATCCTTCCTTCTACTGGCCACATTTAAAAAAAAAAACTTTTACCATCTGGTGGAAGATGTGACACTTCATTTACAACATCTTCTGATGAGATAATCAAATCCAAGACCCTCGATCCAGTGTGTGGTGACTTCTGTTACGTACTGCTTAAGGTAGTTATCCTTTAAAAACTCAAATTCATTCTCTTTGGTTCCTGATGCTGTCACTTCATTCCAGTGTATATTACCATAATTGAAATTCCATAATGATCACCACCCTTTTCTTATTAGCCAGACTAATTTGTCTAAACATTTCCTTCTCACTGCCTTCCATATTACCAGGCCTATAGCAACACCTTACTAAATACTTCATCCTATCCAACTCCACTTCACACCATACTGCTTCAAAACCACTGTCAGTATTTGCTCCTTGTATCTCGACCCTAGATGGGCCCAACTCCTTTGTTATCATCAATAACATTCCTCCTCCCTTTATGCTTTGTCTGTCTTCACGAAAGACTACATATCCATCCTTCTCTATTCCTATCAGAATGTCATCCTCTTTCATCCATGTTTCACTTATACAATTTTTGGGTGAATGAACTCTATCAACGCTACAATTTCATTCTCCTTGTTTCGAATACTTCTAGTTTGCACACACTTGCTCATTTCTGTTTCTATAACAAGTCCCACTAACCCCCACTTCTCGGATATGATTCCCCCATACTTCCCCCCCCCCCTTCCGTCCATTAATGTCTATCATCACTGACATTATACCCCTCCATATACCTAAATGTCATCCCCCCCACATCCTTGACTATTTTAATCCTTTCTTGCGCACTCACACATCTACTCTTGAAACCACATCTACACTTTTCACGCAGTATCCTCCCTGTCCACTCTGTGTTCCTTCTTTCTCATTCTCTTCGCTCTCTCTCTCATTTAGGCCTGTTCCGGCCACAAAAGCCATCGGTAGGTCTCTTTGGACAGACAACCTTGTCCTTTTCCTTGATGGTTCAGAATGAATTACTTGTGATCAGCTGTTTGCATTTTTTTTAACATGGTCCATTAATTGTGGTTATATTTAACTTTTCTATTATTTATTTTGATTCATTAGGATATATTTTGTCCTTTTTCTCATAAATTCATTTTAGATGTATTAGTCTATCTTTATTGTTCAAATTTCACTACCATATAGTAGCATTAGTAAAGGTAGTATTCTATAAATTAATCGAGTACCAGTTTAGGCGTAATCATTAGAATTTATTACACTTTTTGGTGTTTTATAATTTTCATATTTGTGTCATTTTTCAAATGAAATAATGCATTCTAAATATGTAAAAGAATTAACTTTTTCCAACATTTTGTTATTTATTATTGTTTACTTTTAGTTGGATCTTGATTTTTAGAAGTCATTGTTTTTTTTTTTTTTAATTTTTCTGTTGAGATTATCATTCAGAAAAACTTCGGCTAATTCTTTTAGATTAACAATAGCTTTCCCAAGATTGTCTTCAGAATCTGTAATTATCATCTGGTCATCAGCAAAAATGAGTGCGTTTAAATTCACATTACAGGATAGTTTGATTTTTTTTTTTTTTTTGATGATTTTTCTATTCCGAATTGCAGATAGAGAACATTTCTGTAACTCCTCGATGAAGTGAAGCTTTTGCGATATTATATTCCTATTAGGGCAAATTATCATGCTGGAATAAAATATGTCGTCGCAGGAAAATATCCGAATCTTAAATGAAACATTCACATTGCAGATACAAAAATATAGTATGTTCTTTTATTAATTATAAACCTTCCTCTATCGAAAGTAGTAGTGATAAAAGGTAAAGAAAATTAAATTTGCAGTGTCAGCAGAAATTTAAGTCAAGTTAATTAAAAATGGGGGAGAACTAGGAAGACCTGATAAGATATGTGGATATATGTTCTTCACAATGAAACTAAATCTTTCCCTTCAATTTCATGAAAGGGAAGATTCCCTGATGTTTGATATCTTACAGCAGATTCTATATTAAATATCTACTAAAAATTTCTGATTTACTTATTTTACCAAGTAAATATTTCCTTACCAACGAAATGGGCAGTAATTGTCAATTAGCAATAGCGATTAAAATTTATTCTTACAGAAGTTTTTTTATACCTATTCTACATCGAAATTTTGTAACAGAAGACTGGCGTGTATTATTTTGTGAGATCATAGGAAGTTTTCTAACATTCTCATAGCAACGCTAGATAAAACACAATAATTCTTCTTGTCAAAACGGGGATTATGATTTAACTAGTTCTAGCTCGCTGATTTTTTTAATTGAAATTGAGTTTTATAGACATAAGTTATGTGTTAATAAAGCCTACCATTCATATATTATCAGGTATTGTTTTTTTGTATTTGTATAATTTGAATCTGTTTTATACGTTTTACTTTGTTTATTCTGACCTACTTATACCAAACGCATCTGATTATATTAGACTAGACTAGATGAATCACAATAAAGGCATAATGAGGATTCAAAATCAAATATTTATTATCTTCTTCTTGCAAATGTACAACAACCAACTATAACCACTAATTCTAACACAGTGAGTAATTAACATATGCAAGCTGTTTCTTGCTACAATTTGAGGTAAGGCACTCCCCGTGCTCACATGACTAGAATTAATGAGAGCTATTTACAAATGTCATGGATTAATAGAAGTAGCATGATTTTTGTGCGATCACAGTATAATACGAAATACCTTTGCAAATATCGTGTCAAAGATTCTATATAAAAAAAAAGCGTCTTGTTGTGAAATACACATAAAATAATGGTAATGATAACTGTTTGCATCATGATTCATTAAATAGTTATGAACATATAGGATCTTGGAGCACAACACATTATTTTTCAGAAAATATCACTTACAATACTTATCAAGATAAGCTCAAATATGTACTTGGCATCTATTGTCACTAAAGTTGAATTTTCATCATATGAAAGTATTTAATTTTAATTTAACATCTTTACTAATGAGTTAAATGGATTGTACTAGGAAATTACGACACTACTCAGGCGTATAATAACCATTAATAAATCATAAAGATACTGACCAGAACTAAGAATTTTGTTTTCATAGGCATTCTTAAGAAATTGTGCAAAGTTTTCCTCTAGAGGCTTTCGAACATCCAAAGCACATCTGAACTTGGTCGTTAAAACTGCATTTTATATGAAAAAGTTCTGAAAATATGCAAATTATACTATCTCAGTCTCTGAAAAGTAATTTCTTGCTTTAGCCGAAAGAAAACACTCAGCAAAGCCACTACGACAGTTAGTAAGAAAAGAGAAACGCACAGGAGTCCTAGTAAAACATATTCAGCTGAAGATGCACTGAGTGTACTGCCAAGAAAATACGTGCTTGTTTCTTGCAAGTTCTGCGATTTAGTTTTCATGCCATCATAGAAAGTCTTCTGAGAAATTTGAGAAGTTGCGTGGTCCAATATAGTATCAACTGTGTCATACCAGAAAGATACACTTCTGTTATTAAGATCATTCTGAACTGCTGGACTTCTGACGTCAGTTGAGAATACCATTATCTCTTGCTTGGACGTAGTAAACTCTGGCCAGGTTTCAACAAATTCAGGATAATTTGGATTTCTGTAAATAGAATAAATAAACATTTAAAATGTTTTTAATGTTAGATAAGTAATGTAAAATTATACACCATCCTCATCCCTTATTAAAGCTTTAATGTATTTTCTAAAATACCCAGTTTTATATTTTATTAAATTTAATGTAATTTAATTTCACGTAATTTAATGCGCATCTATGTCTTAACTATTTCACTTTTCATCAAACTGCAGAATTAAATTTGAAAAAGAATCAATCAGAATAATATCAGATGAATTTTAAGCTTGATATTAAGTAGGCATATATCTAGTAGTAATAAGACTTAAGTATTGGCTGTAATAACTATATACCATTAAATTAACGATTAACTGCATCAAACCATCGTTTAAACTACAAACAAATATTTCAGTCTACTTACCCATTTCTTGCAAAGTTTGAAATTGAAGCTACAGTTCTATTCGTGAGAAGAAGTTCGTCAGCCTGGAATGAAGGCATCTTGTGGACCAACCCAAATGTGAAAAGAACATCATCTCCGTGGCCAGCTTGGATAAAGGAAGGTTGAATGGAAAAGGTTGGTCTGTGTTTAAACTCATACATGTAGACGCTAGCTTTCTTGTTCTTTGTAAGTAAGCGGACAAACTTCTCCACATGAGCTTTGACGTAAATATCACTGCAGAAGTTTATGTATTTCTTTCTCAGGTCAGATATTCTGTCCATAAAGAGATACTCATGCTTAACAATTCTAGCGAGAAGAAGATTCTCCTTCTTTGTGAAATCGAGGAGGTTATTATCGATGAGTTTCCCGAAGTCTTCCTCTGTGAGTTCATTGTCCAGCATTTTTTGATAAAAAGGAGTTTTGAGAGCATAATGGGCTAGCAAACAAAGAGATCCTTCATCATTGTTAATGCCGGCCATGACATCTACTGGTGCATGATGACCTTTCTCTACGGCTGTTATTGGTGTTTCTGTGATTAAGATACCATCGATGACAGGGCGCCACCTCTGTGGAATTTGAAGCGATTTATCTAGAATGGTGTCGGAAGGAATTTTCTGAAGGCAGGAGATCGTAGAAGTAATGGAAGGGCGAAAGCAATTAGTCAGTTGTGCTAGTCGAAGTGTAGCATTCAGTGGATCGTTATCAAAAACCCAATCGCTAATTGCTACTCCATTTTGCAGGATTACACGATTGAAAAGCTTCTCCTTTTCATTAAGAGGTGATGTTAAGTGGATGCTTGCGCTCATTGACCCAGTAAATCGTCCAAATAAGGTTATCTTATCGGGATTTCCTCCAAATTTGGCAATATTCTTTTGTACCCATTGTAAAGCCATTCGTTGATCTAACAGGCCTACATTCCCGGGTGCCTCTTTTGTCAGAGAGCTCAAGAACCCAAACACCGAGACTCTGTAATTGACAGTGACGACGATTACTTTACCTAAAATTGCTAAATAGCTTCCGTCAAATTGATTGGCATCTGCATAATCAAAACCTTCTCCCGCTAGCCACACCATCACCGGGAGTGTTTCATGTTCGTTAGTAGCTGGTACGTAAATATTTAGAAGAAGACAATCTTCGCTGATTCTTGAATGTTCTGGCTTCAGCAAAGGACTGATAAGTTCTGGAAGATGAGGTGGTTGATAGCAGGCTGGACCATATTTGGTCGCATCATGAACTGCAGACTCGGAACTCAGTTCATGAGGCGGGAGAAATCGAAGTTTACCAAGTGGTGGCATAGCGTAAGGAACGCCAAGAAACTCGTAGATCTCAGAATTTAGCTTCTGAGATTTTCTTCCTTGAAGAACACCGGAGCTGGTAGAGACCCTGTGAGTTAAAAGAGATGCTGCTAAGCTAAAACTGACGAGAGAAGCGAAAACAATAAGTACTTTCATCTTCGCTGGTTTTTCCTAACAGACTAGTCAGATTTACCAGAAGTGAAGTTCTGATGACACTACCGGTACTGCGATATATATACACACTCAGAGACCGGCCATCTGGCATGCGAATCACGTGTAGATGAATATCAGTTTTGCTGTCAGTGACCCTGCCCATGAGCAGGTGAAAAATGAACAACCAGTCGCTGACTTTCTTTTGAATTTTCAGACATGCGCAGTCACCGTTGGCGCAAACTCCGACCTTTCATTTGAAGGACAACGAGAAATCGAAGTCATTTTGGCGAGATTGGTACAGCCTACCGTGCTGTTACGTGTCCCTTCAGTGTTTAGCGTATGCGCGCGCGGAAGAGTGAGACTTAAAGGTAACAATCTGTCATTTGGCGCGTTTTGAGCTTCCGAACACAAACATATTTCAAAAGATCTTGTTCTTCTGCTTCTATTCCCTTTTTTTTTTTTTTTTTTCGATTGCAGCTACTTTTCGTCACTCGAATATTTTTTAAAAAATATATATTCTAGGCTTTTAGAACTTTTTTATAGCGGATCTAACAGCCATTAAATAAGTCGTTAAATTAATATTCGAATTAAATTATATCTTTATACAATAGAAAGATTGTTCGAAGTGGAAAGCGAAAATTTGTAGTGTAGTTTAGAGAAGTAAGAGATCCAAAATTACACCCAGAAGGATCCCCCTCCCCTCATTTAAATTATAAGCAATCGAAATTAGTTGTGACTTGAATAGAGTACTGTTCGTTTTTTTTTAATCTTTTTTTTTAAAAAAAAAAGTCGGGGGTTAAACTGTACTGAGTTTTAATCATTTGCGTGGGATTTAAATTCATGGAATACATTGTAAGAATCAGGAAGGAAATACTATTTGCTAGTATTTGTAGGTGGTTCACCAGTCGAAATGTATCCGTATCGTTTACATTTCCACGAAGTGCGTTTCGTGTCTTGAATTTTCTAGAAAGGGGGGTAGGAATATTTCAGGAACTGCAGAAAGTACTGTAATGGGTCAAGAGGGTTATAGGTCGCTGTTCTAGTAGGTCAGAAATGTGTTCGTGCAGTTTGACCTATATCTACTTGATTCGTCATTATGTAGCTTTATTTACTTATCTATGTCTATTAGAAACTTTCAGTTTGTACACTTAACTTCAGAGAGAGAGGCGTATTTTGTCAAGTTGTACTTTGGCCGAATTTGTTAGTAGATATAAGAATCAACTGGTTTGCTAATTATCGATTGAATGAGAGAGCATATATCGCACAAAGTATATTTCTTTATTAAGAAGTCTAGTCGTGAAAGTTGAAAATGAGCTCGCGATTGCTTTTATTTTAACCTTCGATAATTAATTAGTAATGGACGCAGACATGGTCCACATCGCTTACGACAGTGCGATTTGAAAATTAAACAGTACTTCTAATCCGTGCATAAATTCGATTATTTTCTCACCGAAAATTAGGTAGCATTTTACTACAGCGACTTCTGTAATATAAAATCGTTAGTCTCTTATCTCTACATTTCTGTTGCCTTGTAATATAAGAATACACATCAGAATGCTGGAACTATACTTTAAAAAGATATAATTAAAAAGAAAGTGGAATGCAAAAGATGTAGAATAATTTAGACGAATAGAAAAATGGAAATCAAGCACCAAATGGCTAGTTGGAAGACTACGAAAACGGTAGAAAGATGGATTGTAATCAACATGCTGTAACAGATCTAAGACCCGAGGTGGAAGATGAAGAAATAAAATTTCAGAATTAGAATTAAAACTGTGTTTGACATAAGTTTCTTTCGTACGAGTGGATAAATATGCGAAATAAAACTTCACATTTTTTTTCAGACAGCTTTATTACTCAGCATATCTACAATTTAATTTGGACATGCACATTCTTTCGTATTTCTAGATGAGTCTTTGACTCCATGAGGTCTTGGGTGGTAATAATAATCTCAGACACCAACAAAATCTGTCGTGTATCCCAAAGGTTAGGCAAAAGATGTTGATGCCCCAACATCCTTTGCCTAACACGGACTTTGCAAACATTTGTTCTTTGAATTACTGAATAGTAAACGTAGTAATGATCATAGACAAATCTCGTTCTCGAATTTTGCTGAAACAATGAATAGGCTGACGAGAGAGAGAGAGAGAGGCTACAGCCTTCTTTGTCTGCTCAACATGACATTTGTGCCATGTTAAAGTGTTTGAGCCCACCTTGTCACAAGCATTTCACTTTGCTATAATATATGCATACATCAGGGACGCGCTGGTCATGTGTGCAATGTGTGTGCGACGCACACAGGCGCCAGGATAGTAAAGGCGCCAAAGAGGAGGAAATACTTAAAAGAAAGTTTTTTTAAAGTCATTTTTTTTATTGTAGGGGGGGGAGATAGGGGCGTCAACTAAAGTTTTGCACACAGGCGCTGGACACTACTGGCGCGCCCCTAGCATACATTACAAGTATCCCTCGGCATTCAGGAATAATGATAATCGGTAATCGCCTCAGTTTGAATGGCCTTGATTGCTAGATAGATATATCTACTTATCTAGATATATGAGAGAGAGAGAGAGAGAATATATCGCACAAAGTATATTTCCTTATTAAGAAGTCTAGTCTTGAAAGTTGATACATAGCTCACGTTTCTTTATAGTTAAAGAAACGTGAGCGTAAAAAAAAAAAAAAAAAAGATAATGCAGTGAATCCTCCCCCGTAAATATGGCGTGAGGAAATTTGATATAAAATAACGGAAATTTTGTATGGAATCCTATACACTAGATCAGGGGTCGTCAAACTTCTTTGACCGTCGACCCCTTCAAGAGTTTCTTGACTTTTTATCGACCCCCTCTATTTTACGATTACGTAATTATAATAGGATAAGCAAAAAAGACGCTTGTTGGTAAATACGTCATTTTGGCCTACTTGATTGGCCTCCGTAACTATTTTCATGACCTTGCTCCATCTTACAGGTCCTATTCATGTCGCTGTTCCCACGATTCACTCTTAATTGCGTTGTCATTCAGGATGGAGATAATTCAAGTTAACCGAATTAAATATTACCCGTACAATGATGTCTTATATTTTTCTATCGACCTCTGAGCCCGAATCGATCCCTAATAATGTTATATCGACCACTTTGGCCACCACTGCTCTAGATAGTATAACTTAATGTGTCATGTGTGAGCAAGTGGTTAAGACGACAGAATTCTCTTTGTTTCTTGAGCAGCCTGGAAGTCCCGTGGTCTTTTGAGAAAATGATATGGGGGGAGAGGGTGTTCCGAAGAACAGAGGTAGGTGAAATGAAATGGAATAAGTGTGAAGCTGAGCGGTGTATGAATATTGACTACCAGTTGCTCGTATTTGTAAATGTTCACAGGAGTCATATCATGAGCGTTGCTTATGATATGACTTTATAATACTGAAAGAGTTGGAGAAAGGTGATTGTAGAGAGTCTGTAAGACAGTCACATCTTATAAACTGAATTGCCTTTTCTGAACAGCATCAATGTATTGATGCTGTTCAAAAGAGGCCATTCAGATATCACAATAAGATGGTACATTTTGGTGTATAATCTTAAATCTGAGAAAAGTATTCTAAGTTTGGGAGGATTTGGAATTTATAGTGTTAAGGATTGCAAAAGAGAGAAGTATCATGAATTGAAGAGAGCAGAGGTTTCCTATGCTGATGAGGCCATGAACTTGACATTTTTGGGACATGAAAAGATGGTATTGATCAGTCCTTTCTTATCTCTTGTTTTGCGAAGAAAAACCCTTTTATCACTGTATGAGACCTAACTCACCTTTAATTGAAAATCTCTGATGAAGTTCTTCGAGACCCGGGCTAACTCGAACTGAAATCTTTCTTGCTAAAGGGCATTGTCGAAACCGACTGAGATACGGAGGCTAGAGTCGGCCCATTTCCTCGTGCCTTTTCATATGAAAAAGTATAGGAAAGTGAAATCTTCAAGAAAAGACTGTATTGTATTTTGGTATGTTGAAGTTCACTTGATTATCCTTATCCCACAAGCGAATGGCAAGGAAATCAGTATTGCAGACACTTGTTATGAAAGATCTTGAAAGATCTTTGAGCACAGCAAGAGTTTTCGAATGAAGAGGAATTGATAGTGCTGGCAGCAAAATTATGGATAAGATTTGAGGTTAGTGAGAGGAAATCATTAATGTATAGTATGGAAACTCACAGTCTTGGTGTACTTATATTTGAAGAGAAATCCGAAAAGAGGGAATCGTTGACCGTGACACATAGTAAACGATAATAGAAGTAACTAATAATACGATCGCAAGGTGGAAGGAAGGTAGGCAGACCACAGGATAGTATGTAGCTTCTTAAAGAGGCACCTATTCCAGATCCTGTCGAATGACCTATAAATATCAAAATTTTCTCCCGTTTGGATAGGAGATAGGTGAAGCTATAGTAGTGAAATCGATATTAGTGATGATAATTAATCAGTGGATCTCCAGATAGTGCATAAGAAGAATGATTAACTGTTAGAAATCATACATATCTTAAATACCATTATTGTTTTGTAGATAAATAGCACTCCATAATTACGCGGTATTGTGGTAATATATGATACAAATATACATTTTGCATCTTGTTGGATCAAGACTTGCATACTTTATAATTAGTGAGTGTTATTTTATTATTATTAAAGATACTGGTTAAATCAACTGTTCGATTTATAGAGTCGTTTGTTTGCTTGATAGGCGAAATTGGCTCTTGAGCTCTTGCCCAATCAGCTTTCCCTCTCCTACACTTTATGGGATTTCTCATATAGATACTACGCCGGTCAGATTCACAGAATCTAAACCTTTCGCTTCACCATTTTCCTTTTAACCCAGGGCCGTCGTAACCCCACTAAGCAGTTAAGGCATTGCCTAGGCGCTTCAAGTTTGAAGGGCGGCAAAACTCGGAAAAATTGTATATCTCAATCATAAAAAAACACTATTTTTAATTTTAGATTTTCTTAAATTTAGGGAAGGCATAATAGTGCTTTCCTAGAATATACCCAAACAATGCTCCTGAGCTCACCACATAAGAGTTGCCGTTTAAGTCCGACCCAGATGCATATAAAAAAAAAATGCGATGAATGATTAAATATTCGTTAAATCCTTAAAAGCTAGACATTTATTGCTGAGCCTTGTCAAAAAAAAAAAAAAAAAGTATTTGCTCGGAAATTCTAAGTATAACCGCACCACTTTATCGAGCTTTTCTTGCTGATTTTCGGTATACATTTCACCGTCGACCCCTTCAAGAATTTCTTGACTTTTTATCGACCCCCTCTATTTTACTATTAAGTAATTATAATAGGACAAGCAAAAAAAGACGCTCATGTGAGTTTTTAGATTGTTTATTTTATAGTTGGTGTTTATTGTATGTATAATATAGTATATATTATTATATTGGCTTAACGTCAAAGGGATATGTTTTTGTTTTTGACGTCCTTCTTAACATTACATATTTGATAGGAGGAATAAATAATATATAAAATATAAAATTTAATATAGATAACAAAATAACAATAATACAATTTTCCTTATATATATGAAAATAAGACTTGAATAAAAGAGCCAATAAGTTTCACTTCGGCGATGTAGCATCGTTTAAATGAAGGGGATATTAAATCCCAGATTCGGCATGAAACTCTTTGATTCCGATCTTTGAGTTTCTTATTCGGCTTTGAAATAATGTGGGATTTAATATCCCCTTCATTTAAATAATGAAAATAAGACTTATTAACTTGGTATACAATTTACTAACGTTGTCAATGTGAAGGATGTGCTTCGTGACTCTTGACAAGATTAGCAATGTTGGGTTCAAAATTAGTAAGTTTCGGCCTTAAATCGCCACGGAATTCTATATCTAGCTTACTTCTTTGTTTTGTTAAAATGGAATTAACATGACTAAAACCAGCTTCAACCATGTACGCGCCGGCTGGACGGGAACCACTGACATCTGTTTATTGGTAAATATATCATTTTGGCCTACTTGATTGGCCTCCGTAACTATTTTCATGACCTTGCTCCGTCTTATAGGTCCTATTCATGTCACTGTTCCCACCATTCACTCTTAATTGCGTTGCTATTCAGGATGGAGGTAATCCAAGTTAACCGAAGTAAATATTACCTGTACAATGATGTCTTATATGTTTTTCTATCGATCCCTGGGGGTCGATATCGACCACTTTGGTGACCACTGGTCTAGAGGGAAAAATAGCCATTCAAAAATATTTTTGTTGCAATTTTTGCCCATTTGCTTCTCTAGTTCAAACGACGGGAAAACTAACGGAAAAAACTCATGCTGGGAAATCAGTCTGGAATGACTGAAAAGTAAAGCGTGGTAAGGACTCCAGTAAAGCATGGGTGCATATGAAACGAACAATTAGCAGGCGGGAGAAAGTGTGGGAAAACGACAGTAACAATCGCACACCTCCACGGGGATAAATTATCTAATTTATTGCATGTGCATATGCTCTTTGATCACCTAGTTTTCTTTTGAATTGTAAATTTGTTTTCCGATAATTCAAAACTCATCCTTAAAATTCTATAGCTAAATTATCTTTAAATAATTAGCTTTTGTGTCATTAAACGATGGTGTATTATAAATCCATGTTTTCGTGCAGTGCTTCAGAATGCAGTTAGCGCCCTTCTTCTCTTCTTTACAGTTATGACGTCAGAAGTGACCTCATGATATAATCGGAGTTATGCCAGTCAGGGCTCCCCTCTCCTGCATGTCATTATATCAACATCAGTAACGCATGCCTCCACAAGGACAAGTATTTGCTCAAGGTAAAGAGGATGGAAACAAGTACTACAAGGAAAATATATTTTCTTATATTTAAAACATAACTAAATGAAGCCATTAATATTTCGTCCTTCTACATAAATGATAGAGCTAGGAAAGCTAAACATTAAATTGAAACTGCTTTGATCAAAGCATATAATGTAACAAATTTTAAAATGATTTGCTTAAGAATGAATATTATTATTTTTTTTTAAGTAAGTTACCTTTTTATAACGAACCATTTATTGACAGTTAAATAATTATTTAACCATTTATTTCGTTAAGACAAGAGAATAATAAGTATCTCGTTCTTGATATGTCATCAACGGATTTAATAGGCGTTTAGCACAGCTATAGACAACTGGGATGATCTCATGTTAAATTGGGTCCTGTAAACACCGCAGTAAACGCATGAATATTATTATACTGGTATCTCTATGGAGTCAGAAGGCTCATTCCAGGAGATCCACACTAATCATTATTCACACAGTATCTGTCATACTTGTCCTTACTTAGGATACTCACGAGGTGTCAAATAATAATAACTGCTACTCTCCGACTAAAAAAAATCTAGGCTGTACACTCTTGCACAACCTCTAGAAATATTTGTCTTAGTTTTATCTCTACTCGTCATGTATTAAAAACATTCTTTGCTTCAATCATACAAAATTCCATTAGTAACTAATAAGTTTCAATCGTGCTTTCCGCCTGTTAATTAAACTGCAGCCCTCACACTTTCAATTTTTTCTCACAGGGAGCAATCCACAGATCTGTCACCAGCTTGGTTACTCATATCTGAATCCTCTCCACCACCTCCTGATCCCCCAAGAAACCTAGGTGATCAAATCTATGCTCAGTAGTCGAGATATGGTTGCGTCATAACCTTGTAAGGAGGATTAATAAATCCTCATTTCTATTCATAAATGTATTCTTCAACATCAAGTATCTAGCTTCATCGTGATACACGGTGTCATCTTTTCATCCCAAATTACATAACCATACATTTTTCAACATCAAATTGATGTTGCAACATTGTAAGGTTAAGCTGATCATCCTGCAGTGTCTACATCACCTTTATCAAGTATATCCCTCCCCAGTTTTGAAAATTCATCAAATAACTGAATATCCCACTTAAATTATTCACTATATTAGTAATATATAAACTGGAAGAGTCATCCTATGACAGACCCTTGAGCCACTCCACTCCTTACACCCATTCTCCCAGATACTTGATGTTACTCTCTAGTGTCTGTCAATCACTCTGCTATCCATGGCACCAACTTCATATCCATCCTATTAGTTTAAACTTAATTTTCTCTTCAGTATTCTGTCAAATGCTTTAGAAAAGTCCAGCAGTACCAGAGCGTAGCCGTTTCCCTTATCTAAACGTTAGTTTCTTTTTGTACGTTTATTATTCGTATATCACTATTCCTGAATATCATTATCCATGTTGTTTTAGTCTTGTGGTTCCATAGGCTTATTTCAGGATTCTGTTCACTGATTTCTTTTTAAAAATTTTTTTTAACCGATGTAATTTGGATTTTTTTACCCTTGTTTATTCACCCTGTGGTGAATTTTCTCGTTGATGATTTCAGCTTTTATTGTTAGTCTAATATTGGTGATCCCATTGTTTTTTCTTTCCTTCGTAATGTTTACGATACAAACCCGATTATGAAATTGAGTTTTAGTCGATCCCCAGAACAATCACGGTAGATGATTTCATTATCAATGCAGGATCATCTCGGGTCTCTATTATTTCGCAACAGAGATCTAACCTGACAAAATCCTGTTTTTTATACACAAATATCCTTCTCTCACAGACTTCTAATTCTGATAATGGTACACTTCAGTGGGATAAACAGGATTTTGTCAGGTTAGATCTCTGTTGCGAAATAATAGAGACCTGAGACGATCCTGTGATCAAATAATACTCCGTCTTCTTTTGCGTTAAAAAAAAAAAAATCCCTCGCTTCACTTCTCATATTGATGACAATCGGATTATTCTTAAACAAGATCAGATTTCTCTTCTCGGGCCAACATTCTCCTCTAGCCTTTCTTCGCACAAATATACGTATATTATCCTCATTTGTCTTCTGAAGACGTTACTTCAAACCTGTGCAGCTGCCAACCCTGGTCAAATCTTCCAGAGATTAGATCATATTTCGGATGGTCTGCTTAAATAAGCTAAGCTTAAAACAGGTCATTCTAGCAAAATATCACAGATTATTAGAAACTGTATCAGAACTCAAAGCCAGTATAAAAACAGAACATTAAGGAAAATAGTTTGGCATTTAGAGAGAAAGGAGATATGACATCACTCAATTTTTTCCCCCCTATATATCGGAGATCTTTAGAGCTTCCGCAGCTCAGTGACCTGACGAGATTGTGATTCAAGATGGCGGAAGATGAATACCGGCATGATGGTTGTTGTTGCGAAGATTGTTTTTGATTTCAGTGGTGATTAGTGAGTTTTAGATTTTGTGAATCTTCTTTCATAGCGGATACAAGATACATTTTCCGGCCTTTGCCCGTTCTCTTCGCCATTATAAATATTTCTCAGGTAAGCATATTTGAATACTTTTAAACATGAACAGTTTAAGTCCCGACGACTTTGTCCAATCTCTGGATAAGAAGCTGGCGCTCGACCTCCTCAAAAAACTGTTGAAGAAATTTGAGGTAGAGTGGCCAGAGTTTCTAAACTTATATTCAGCGACAGATGACTCCACAGAAGGGGACAACTCAACACCAGGGGAAGAAGGAAAGATGAACCTGATAATCTCTGCTCCCACACCAAAAGATGATAGTGAAACTCACGCTCGAAAAAAGCGAAAAACAGCGGAGACTCAGATAAACGAGTGGATGGAAGAAGATGCCCTCAACACTGACCTCCCCACACCCAACAATGAAAAAGTTCCTCCAACTGTACTACGGGAAAAAGAACGATGGACAGCCCTCAGGCCTATTATGCAAAACCACCAAATTGCCTACTCATGGGCAAAAAACGTAGACGACGGAGTTAAAATCCAGCCTGCCACAGTAGGCGACTACAGACACCTCACAAAAACCATGGATGAGTTAGATATTAAATATCATACTTACTCACTGAAGTCAGAGAAAAACCTAAAAGTTGTACTCAGGGGAGTAACAGAAAACTCCCCTGAGTTATTTCAGATGAAATAACTGAAGACCTCTGCCTCCACAATCTCCCACCTGTCAAAGGCAACAGAATGTTACGGGCCGACAAGAGTCCAATGCCCCTAGTACTCGTAGAGATACCCAACACACACAAGAATATATACAACATAACAGCCATCTGGTCTGAAAATCACAACTGAGCCACTAAGGAAAAGAGCCTCGTCGGGCCAGTGCCACAGATGTCAGAAGTACGGACACGCACAGAAACTCTGCAGAGTAGACTACAAATGCCTCAAATGTGGGCAAAACCACCCCACAGCAACCTGCTCAAAACCCAGGACCTCACCAGACAAATGCGCGAACTGCACCCCCACCCTGCAAACTACAGAGGCTGCAGTCACTACCCTAAGAATAAAACAGACAACAAAAGGGAAACAGATCTCTCAACCCTGCCCACAGGCACCAGCGTTGACGGCTCACCAGTTGCCGGACACCCAACAAAATACCAGCTCTCACAAATGGAAAATGCCAACAATCTGGAAAGCCGCCGTAATTCTTCCAAACATGACAATAGTCATCACAGCCTCATTGGCAAACATGCTTCGAGACTTCAGTAAGTAAAACCCTTCGCCAAACTCCACAAAAAGATTTCTAAAAGAAACTCAAACCATATTATCAATGCTTGTTAATGAACAAAACTAGATTACTCCCAGCCTCACTACAGATCGCCGCTTGAAATGCCAATGGCCTAAAAAAAACAAGAGACTGGAGCTTCACGAATTCTCTCACAGATACAACCCTGCATCATCCTAATTAATGAAACTCATCTAAGACCTGCACACAATCCAAAACTGAGAGGCTATACACTATATAGAAATGACCGACTGGACTACAGAGGCGGTGGTACAGCCATATTTATCAGGAACTGCATCTGAATAAAAATGGCCATCAAATACCAGCACAGAGTAACAGCACTGAACGAATTATCATCAGACCACAACCCAGTCCTACTTCACTTAGGGAACAAAGACCAGTCACCTCCCCCCCCCCCCAAAAAAAAACCTCTGCTGTCTGGGAGAAACTTAGGAAAGTGCTACCAGAACACATTGGTCCGGTTCCCCATATAAAAGCTTCACCAATCAAATCAATAAAGCCATAACAGCATCCACGATTAACCACAAACAAAACCGTCTCCCGGAAGAAATCATGGACTTAATAAGGGGAAAAAACAGACAAAGAAAAAGATATCACAACACTCATGCTCCCCATGACAAAACAGCCCTCAACAGATTAAACAAATCTGTCCAAGAAGCTCTCCAGAACCACAGGAATCAACAATGGGATAACAAGCTCACCTCCATCTCCACAGCAGATCATTCCATATGGAAATTCCTAAACAACCCCAGGAACAAGCGCAAATCTCTCCCCCTCTGCAAGCAGAACAGCATCTTGCATACACAGATGCTGACAAAGCCGAAGCCATAGCAAGAAACCTAGAGAAACAATGCAGTCCTGCATATGAAAACCTAAAGATCAGCCATGTATACCAGATCCATCGTAAAGTCAGGTTCACAGTAAATCGTCCCGATGTCAATCCAAGCCCTATAATGCCTACCTCACCTACCGAAATAATCGGCATCATCAACCATCTCAATCAAAAAAGCCCCAGGTCCTGACGGCATCACTAACAAAGTCATCAAGGCACTACCACGCAAAGCCATAACACATCTAGCAAACATCATAAACTCCATCCTCAAATGGCAGCACTTCCCCCAGTCATGGAAAATAGCTGACATCATCCCAATTCACAAACCAGGCAAAGACCTACACCTATGAAAATTACCGTCCCATCAGCCTGCTATCCAACTTAGGGAAAATAGCAGAGAAAATCATCCTCATCAGACTCCAAAATCATGTCAACCACCTAAATATCATTTCACAAGAACAATTTGGCTTCCAAATTGTTCTTGTTTTTAACACACTGGAGCCATCTTCCTAGACATCTCAGAGGCCTTCGATTACGATCTGGCACCAAGGCCTCCTCTACAAACTTATCATCGCTAACCTTCCACTAAACATGATACACCTGATCAAATCATACATCTCAAACAGAAGGATGCAAGTCAAAATCAATGAAACAGTCTCAACCCAACGGAAAATCCTCGCTGGAGTTCCTCAAGGATCACTGCTAGCCCCGATCCTGTTCAACATCTATATGGCAGATATCCCTCAAAATCCTCTCACATCCACCATTGTCCTTTATGCAGATGACACTAGCCAGATCCCGCCAACCACATCTCGTTACCAAAAAACTACAAGACACCATCCTGAATCTAGAAAAATGGCTTACAGACTGGCGACTACAATTAAACCCCCCAGAAAAGCACAACGATACTCTTCACAAGAAGACGAGCATCCCCCCTCCCCCCAAAGGAGACATCACCCTGTTCAACTCTAAAATTCCCTGGAAAACTGAAGCTAAATACCTCGGAATACTTCTCGATAAGCGATTATGCTTCAACAGTCACATCAAGAGCACATGCACCAAAGTTATCGCCCAGCTCTCCCCCTTGATCAACAGACACAGCAAACTAAGCTCAAGAAACAAAATTCTACTGTACGAGACAGTGATCCGTCCCACAATTATATACGCCTCTCCAGCCTGGAGCCATACCTCCAAGACAAACATTCTCAAGCTACAAAGACTACAGAACAAGTGCCTGCGAATGATACTGGACGCCCCGTGGTTCATCAGGAACGCCCAGCTCCACCGGGACATAAATATCCCCTACATCTCTGAACTACTACGCTCCTTAGCAGAAAAATTCTTTATGAAGATATCTACGCATCCAAACCAACTAATACAACAAGCCGGAAACTATGACGGTAATGACCACTGGCAACATAAAAGACCGAAAACCATCCTAACACTCAACGACGAATAACCACTTCTGCCCACTCAGGGCGAGCTAAAATAGCTCACAAATCTCTCCCATCACTGCGCCCAAAAAACAGACAACAGGGAATATGAAAAGCGTCAAGCTTCACCCTCTGCGCCATATATGTCCTGCGTCCGTAGCTCAGTCGATATATACGACCTGGCTTCGATTCTCGTCTATGACGTGAGGAACCTTTATCTGGTCTCTTTCACTAAAGGTGAGTTAGCCGATATCATACGAAGGTAGAAGGTTTTTTTTTTCACTCGAGCTTTTCGTCCCTCAGAACAGGCAAACCGGCCCCGTGAACATACATACGGATTGCAGTCAAGAATATGTGGAAGAGATAGGTCCTCACCACATGTCGTTACGCCCGTAGTTAACCATGAGTCACATCATGGTAGTCAACCTCCTAGGTAAGAAACGGCACATGAATGGGAGAGATCTTTAGGAATGCATCATAGAAAAACCGTGGAATTAACATCAACAGATGTTAATTCCACGGGGAATAGAAGAAATCTAAATCATTTACGCTTTGAAATAAAGCAACTCGAAAATTCTAAATAACCTCGACAAACAAAGTAGAAAAGATATTTAAAGTTAACCTAAAACAAAATATCTGACAAATTCAGATCAAATTGAACTAAAATTAGCAGGTTTTATTGAAATGTGAATGAGTATTTACCTCCGACATTTAGTTAGCTTTAAGGAAAAACAAAATAAAAAAATAAATTGAAAGAATTATACTAGGAAACAAAGAATTTTATAATTCTTATACATAACCTGTATGTAACGTTTAATAGCTGAGTTATGCGCTCACCAAAAGTACTGAGATAAAATTTCCAGTTGCTGTTAAGTTTACTGTTGATATCGAAAAGAACAATTGTTTCTGCCACTTGAAGGTATTCTCCTTCAGAATGAATGACAAAAATCCAAGAAGTGTTAAATCATTTGTGAATGATCTAAAGTCAAACTTCAAATTCATTCTAGAAAGTGTTGCCTTCTAAGTAGCTACAATTTTTTTAAAACAAGAAATGAGGAAATATTTCAATACATAGTCTTAATCTTATCAAAATTATCCTAAAATGGCCTTCTTCCATCCTCTATTAAGATTCGGCAGAGTTGCTAATTGAGGTATGTATCAAACAGATTGGTCAACTTTGAAAATTTAAATTATTAAAAAAATTAATGACA
This sequence comes from Typopeltis vanoorti, assembly GCF_054136105.1. NCBI lineage: Eukaryota > Metazoa > Arthropoda > Arachnida > Uropygi > Thelyphonidae > Typopeltis > Typopeltis vanoorti. The sequence goes on from NC_143554.1 coordinate 97,509,215, forward strand.
TTCAAGGAAAGCAAATTCAGGCTTTAAAGCCACGAAAATATAAATAGTTTTATAAACTTTGAACTGTGATCAGCTTTGACAGAAGTCCAAGTATGCTGATGTATTTCGATAAGTAAAGGGGAACGTAGATATCTGCTTAACCATCTTGTGAAAACGTTCGATAATTTTTTTTATGTCGCCCATACTAATTAATATGAAACGTGCATTGTTAAGAATTGTAGTACACGTGACTTCTTGTTTAATATGAAATTCTAAATGAGCAATTATTTGGTTATTATGAACTAGTTGGATGCTTGTTTGCAACAAATCAGATAAACCGAAGCATATTTGATTTATTTTGAAAAGCTGTTAAAAATTCAGCAGTGAAGCATAATGGCAACTTTCCATGATGCCATTAGGGATTAATGTCCTGCAAACTTTGGAAATTTTCCAATGTTTATATATACTTTTTAAAGTACGCTTTTTAAACTTTGCTCTTCCCGTATAATTATATGGACGTAATCTGACAACACACACACACAAAGTTATGTTTTAAAACTTATCTAATTGTGAACCCTGTTGATGGTTTTCTCCCACGAACGCTTTATGGCCTCTAATAAGCAATTAGCTGAGGGCATAACCTGGATAGAGATAGAAGACATGTATAATGCGCTGAATCATTATGGACTGCCAATGTAAAAACTGGCATAAAATGATCAGGAAATGGAAGATAATGCAGTAGCATTTGTTTTCTTTTAACTTTTCTTAACAGCAATACTATTGCAGTAATGCTCGCTGAGTCATTATAACCGTAGCAACTGACTACTACACTTGTAGTGTTCAGCATAATACTGTAGCGTATATTTTTGTATCATTTGATATATTATAAAGTGCTCTATTTTAAATTGAGCATTGATCACTACATACGTCAGAGGTTTGGTTTAAGAATTAAATAAGACTAATTTATTTTCAATGCATTCGTTATATATATAAGTATTTGAAGAACTTGTTTCCATACAAGAAGTGCATTCAAAAATCTATCGTCGCGTTACTTACTTAAACACTAGAATGGACTAAAAAACTTACATTTGCTCGGTTTCAAAACATTATGTTCAGCGTTTATTTGAAGAGTAAAAAAATATATATATTTGTTCATCGTCTAATTAGGTAGTTGTTTTTCCTCTTGAATAGCGCTTTGTGCTGCACGATATTCTATAGGCAACAAAGATCCGAAGATTTGTTTTGTCATCTTGAATATTCACCTTCCTGGTCGCATGAAGACTACTTTATTTGTCTAAAAAGGCTATCTTGTTGATAAGCAGTGATTATTATCAGCCCGATAGTCTTTTTAGGACGAACTAAGTGTTAATCAGTTACTTTTTTAAAAAAACTGCATTATCCCTTTGAAGTCAGAGGTTATCGACGTCAAATATAATGACAGAGAGAAAAAAACTCTGACGGCTGCATAACTATGATTATATCGTGAGGTCATTGCTGACGTCAGTCTGTTGAAAAGACGCTTGCTGCATTCCGAGGCAATGAATTGAAAGTATAGTTTAATGACACAGGCTAATTCTTTTAAAATGATTTTGTTACAAAATTGTGATGGAAAGCTTTTGAATTGCAGAAATAGTGTTGTAATTCAAGAAATACAAACGTTTTAAATTAAATAATAAAATAGCGTACAAAATTATATTTCCACGAATTGCAATTGCAATACTGAAATTGAAAAACAAAGTAAAACTTACTAAAAGTTGTACATTTGATTAAATATACTTTAATTATTTGGATTATTGTATGAATTTTATATATGGGTAGTTAATTGATTCAATTAATAATTTGAAAAGCATATTTTTGCTTGTGTAGTACACAGATCTTAAGATCATAACGATCCCCCAAAGTGGTACAGAATTTTTATTTACAATTCTCGCAAAATGTGTGTGTATATATTATAGGTGGGAAAACTGCGGCTCTCGAGATAATATTGGTTTTGATTGCTATTTTTCCTAAACTTTTATATTAATAATCTTTAGTAGTATAGTATGTACCAATATTAGCATATTTTATTTCGTAAATGTTTTAAAGGTAAGTAAAAAACAGATTTTGAAACTTAAAATTTTTAGCTTTTAAATGGTACCGGTCAAAAGGGTTGTTAACGTGGACTTTATTATCGTATTTGGTTTGTAAAAAGTGTTTCGACATATGATGGCCTGTGTTGCTCCCGCCAAAATTAGTTCCAAAAGTGACCTACTATGATCACTGCATTACCCACCGCCTTTTGTTGGGTGGACTCTGCGTCATCACTTTTCATACAGTACACAAAGTTACGCGCTTGTAGTGGTAGCGGAACATAACTAGTGTAGTGTAGTGTAGATAAGTACTTTTCTGATTAATGATACTTAAGATTGAAAATACTTTCTGCGGCTCTTGAACGTTCAAAAATGTATGAAAAGTATTATATGTGGCTCTTATTACAGAAGAACTTGCCCACCCCTGGTAGGTGTGTGTGTGTGTATGTATATATATATATTTTTCCTTCAATGAAATTAGAGCATATTAATTGGATCTTGCCAGTAAAATGCATATGTAATATAACTCTTTTCAAAATATTGCAAAAATACTACGAAGTACTATTTTTTTTCTTCGTGTTATTTTAAATTGTATGCATTTTATATTATGTTTCTAGATATCCGAAATCGTTTTTACTTCGTTTCACATTCTAATTTTAAGAGCTTTTGTAGCTCCGTCGGTATAGACGAAGCCCTTTGGTAGGAAAGACTTGGGATCGATTCCTATCTATGATGTGAAGAACCTATATCTGATATCTTTCGACTAAAGGTGAGTTAGTCTAATATGCAGGTAGAGGGTTTTTTCCACCCGGTAACTCGGGTTTTCGTCCCTCAGAACAGGCAAACCGGTTCCCCTTGAACACAAACAGTCAGAAAATATATATACTTAATCCCTCATCAAGAGGGCAAAACCCGCTCCTCCCCTAAAAGATACGGGAGAGAAAAGGGGAGGAAAACCCATACGGATATTATTAATTTTCTTTTAGACTTGTTTTGTGTTTTGTACTTTTAATTCTCATCTTCTAATCTTCGCAATATTTTATTTATCGTTGTCATAATATATTCATTATTTTCTTAATTCACTGTTTTCGTATAATTTCAACTTTGAGTTTTATTTTTATTTTAACTTCATATTTAACCAACTCTTTAAACACACTTCAATTTCCGAGCGAAACATTTAAAAATCTCCAAAGATTTTGCTGTTTCCGGAAGAGTTAATACTATCTACCATAAAAGTAGCTAATGATATATTGTTCCTATTAATTTCTTCTTATTTAGTGCAACTGTAGCCCAAAACAGTTCATTATCGTAGGAAGCTCCATATTGATAAAAGCTTTGCTTATCATTTTATACTTGAGCGCAGTGGTGCACTCAGGATTTAAACTTGGATGGGGCCGAGCACTCAAGATTTAATCTTGGGGAGGCGAGATGAGTAGACGATGTAAGAATACACATTGCATACGAGCTATGACTGAGTATCTGCAGTGATCGCCAATACATGATACCCGTGATCTTCCCTGGCCTGGCTCGGGCAAACGAAGTAGCGCCCGAGCACTACTTCTCTCGCCTTGCGTTCACAGCGGCCAGGATTACCGAGCGCTATAGGGTATTCCCACCTTATGTGACCGCTAATTCATAAGTAGCATAGAAATATTAGACACGACACAACATAAATTGAAAAAAAAAAAGAATTTTAATTAGTAAAAGATTTTCGGAAAATTTTCTAGTGTTTTTCCTTTTTCTTTTGGGGGGGCAGGGCCCCCTCCCTGGGTGCGCCAATGCTTGAGCGAAGATACTATCAATAAATATACGCCTGGAATGAGGATTAGTGATGACTGGTTTTTCTTCTAGTATCTAGATTCCACAAAATAATTCTTTACCGCCTCTTCAATAATGTATACGTCACGTACGTACACTATTGAAATAGATGAATGTTTTGTTGACTGCTAGAGCTCTCTAGCACCGTCTCTTAGGTATTATGTAAGAATGTGATCTAAAATTTTTGGTGGCAGGAACACCATTTGAAATGCAGAGTCGCAATTTGCGAACTTTCGTCCTGGAATAGTTTTAGACAAACGGTACGCCATCTTACAAGATCATTAATGGCACGTCCTGGTCATGTTCATTATTATGGTCACGGCTTTTCCGTGCACCTGTATTTATAAAGGGTGTCCCAAATTTCACGCAAGATTTAAATTTAGCGCCATTTGTGCGGTAAGGTGTTGCCAACGAAGGAAAAAAAAAAAAAAAGACAGCGTGACAGCTGACAGTTCAGGGTTATTAAAAATGGAGCGCTACACGAAAGAACAACGCATATTCATTGTTGAGCAATATTTTTTTGGGTTTTTTGAAGTCTAAGGTTTATGCCAACAAGCCCACGACCACCCACCCCTTGAAGGAGGAAATTGAGCGCTGTATCAACGAAATTTAGCCACATTTATGCAAAACGGTCATGGAAAATTTCGACAAAAGAGTGAGTGCGTATGTGCCAGCAAAGCCGTGGAGGCCATTTACCCGATATGCTATTCCATGCATAACCCTATACTGTATACTTTATGAATCAATAAGAAATTACAATTTTTAATTAAAAACCTGTGTTTTCTATCAAAATTACTTCTTGCGTGAATTTTGGGACACCCTGTGGTTTCCGGGTGTTTTCCACATATCGGCCACTCCTGTGTTGCATTTTTTTTCTTTCTATCGTGTGAAAAATTACAGTATGTTTACGCAGTTAGTAACGCGGCTGTGCTTAACACACAAAGTTCTACGGAATCAGTATTTTGAAAAAAAATTTCTTTCTTTCATCTGCTAATTTTAACTCCACTGTTTTTTTTTTTTTTTTTTAGTATCAATAACACAACTCTACTGGATTATATATCTGGCCATGATAACAAAATATTGTAATTTACAAACTGAATATAAATTGAATCGCAAAGTTTTTCAGCTCACGCTCCGCACATCATGCGCCTTCTTGCCGGAAAAATATCAAAACGGTGCTCTTATCTCTTGCATAGTTTGTAGCATATCCGGTGTGAAGAAATTGCAAGCAGCAGTTATTTTCCGACGTAGCTCGGCCACTTCATTTGCACTACTCACAAAAAAAAAAAAAAAAAAAATTAAAAATAAATAAAGTAATATAGAGCTCAAAGCTGGCGATTGAGGGCGCCATACGGTGGGACGCATTTTCTCAATCCAACTCTGAAAACTACTCATTAAGAAAGCTTTCATTGAAGTATATACTGTGGAGCTCCGTCATGATGGAAATTGCGAGCCAGCCAGAAACAAATTGCATTGTAAACAGGATCACTTTGTGTCCATTGGAATTTGACAGGCTACTGCCTCTGTGAGTGAAAAATCGTGATGGTTTTATCAGTGTTATCTGAAATTAAAGTGGTGAAAATAAGCGACTTACCATAAGAGAGTATGGACTGTTTTATTTTATTTATTTTTTAATTTATTGATTTTTGTCTTGCCCAAAAAGTTTGGGAAATACTAATAGCTCATTTTTCTCTCTTTCGCGTAATTTTGGCAGGGTGCCATGCTTGACTTACGTACGAACATGAAATTTTAAGTTAAATGTAGGAAACAGCTAAGGGAATTTTAAGAAAATAAAAGAAAACGAAAAGCAGCAATTAATGGTCTTTCTAGACTTGAAACGAAATGAAAGTTGATGCGTGCCAACATTCCCATACGAAATAGCCTGCCTATGATTGCAGATGCGTAGAGTATAATGATTGGAATAGTCAAGTCACGATTCAAAATATATTACACGTGCCCTTTTGTAGCAAGTGTCATGCTGACTTACGTTCGAATACGAAATTTTAAGTTAAACTTAAGAAATCACTAAGAGAATTTTAGGAAAGAAAAAAAAAGGGGGGGATGCACTTTTTGGCTTCATAGAAAATGTCGAGAGGTCAATGCAATAAGAACACGTGCAGTTCTTCCGTATTTTTTTTACAAGGGGATAAGGGTAGATATTTAGAGGTAGAAAAACAAGTAGAAATCGTGCAAGTATTTCCGTATTTTTTTACAATGGCATAAGGGAGAGGCATTTAGCGATAAATTGCAATTGTGCAACTGATTGAAAGCGTGCAATTACGAGTAGTTCCGTATTTTTTTAAACAATAACATGACGATTGGAATTTAGAACTAACTAATTAGTAAACGTGCAATTAGTTACGTTTCTAGGGGATATATGTAGAAATTTATGAGTAATATGCAATTAGAAAATATGTTTAAAATACTAATATTATTTTAAATGCGTTTAAAATACGAATTATTATTTTCCTGACTCCACGGGGGTCAGGAAAATAATAATAATACGGAATAAAACCTGCATGCTCCAGGTTTTCCATGAAGCCGAACAAAAAATTTATACCTCCACGCTCCTTCCATAGAATTTCATGGCCAGTGAACACCCGAAAGAGTCCAGTTTTTAGAGTATTTATTTATTTACACGTTCTGGTTTTAAATTATGAAAAAAAAAAGTAAGCATTTCGTGATTTTATTTACTGTCAATTTTGGAGAGAGCTGTGCTCGTTACTATAAGCCATTTTTTAACTTATAAAAACAAATAATTAGGAATCGAATACCTTATGCTGTTACTTTTATAGACCTCGGTAACATTAATGGAAACTATAATATTCTGCAATTCAGGGAACGATACGAGTTCAACCTACATTAGAGGTCAAAGTCGCATTTGTAGGAATTTTTGTTTCCAAATTGGCGCCATCTCTTAAACAAGTCGATGTTATCATATATGTATAAAATAGCTGATATTAAATACGTAGATTATTTTTTGTGCTCTGTTTATACAGACACACTTGCAGTACCTATGTTTGTTTAAAATGTTCAGACTCGGCTTCCCTTCTACTCGCTGATGCTCTCCAGCCCCTGTCTCAAAGCAATTGGAGTCGCCCGTAGTAATAATAATAATAATAATAATGTTTTCTTATTTGGTAACTAGTAACAGATATTTGATAATATCTGTTACTAGTTACTGTCCTGAATCACATTCCTATGTGATGACTACAGTCCTGAATCACACCTATTCAGGACTGTAGTCATCTTATAAAATGTAAGTAAATTTGTAAAACAAGACCTCCCTTTAACAAACCCGTGTTGACCGCTATACAGAATCTTTTCCTTATCCACCCAATCCTGAATAGGTGTGATTCATATACAGTGATATCAATGTATGGGAACTGACAAGGGATGTCTGAAGGAAGCGGAAACTGACTGCATTCGGAGAATCCTGAGAATAAATCGCTCGGGTTAAATGGATGAACAAAACTTCAAAGCAGAAACTACGTAAAAGAAAATATTGTGTTAACCAGTATGTGAGAAAATATGAGCAAGCATATTGGCGGAACAAAGACAGGCCAGGAGAGCGACAACTGTGATGTGGGGATGAGGTCACTAAGAAAAGAAGTTATCTGAACAGCCAAAAGGAAGTCCGAGAGAATTCTTTTTTTTTATATAAAAGGGAGAATCTCAACGCGTACACGATTCCCGATGAGTGGAAAGGGAACAAGATAATTCCATCATACCTTTGTTAAATGTAGGTCTTCTTTTGCATTACTTTAACAATTTGCAACAGTGACGGTAGAATTCGATAAGGGAGAATGGATTTTGCTATAATATTTGACAGGATTCCGCATAGATCGTTGTAAAACTCAAATAGAGGAGTGAGTATGCAAAATCGGCTTGTGACATTAGGAGAGCGGCTGACTGATTGCCAGATATCAAAGTGATGTATGAAAGAGATGAGTCTTAAGAAAATGAGGATGACCAGTGAATAATCAAGGGGCTCCATGCGTGTTGGTCCACTAGTGCTTGACACATATATTAATAACTTTGTGGATGGTCAGATGAAAACATTTTGAGTTAATATGCCGGTGATGATGCAAACTCGAGTTGGGTGATAAAGGACTTAACTGATACTCCTTGCAGATTGATTCTATAGGAAAATGCTAATTATTGTAAGGTTATGCTTTTGGGCCAACTACATTTGTACACGGTATATTGTGTTAATGGAAATTTGCCAAGTGATTGAAACTAGACTCAGGGTGTTAGTAGACAGTGAGTGTAGAGGGAACATTGCTAAGGTTTACTTGTATAGATTGCTTACTTGTATAGATATAAGTGAAATTTTGCAGCTCATGACAGGTGTAGAAAAACTCGATCATCCCTGGAAGCCAAATAAAGGTGTGATCAGGAAGAATATGAGATCTAGGTTCCTTTTCACAGCGTATGATGAGTGAATATAATATGCTGCCAGTTGAATGGAAAGGTTTGGGTTCGAATCCCGATAGGACACCAAGAATATTGTAAGAAAGAAGAGTTTTTCGGTCTCATGCGAATGAGTTTAATTCTCCCAGAAACTGGAGGGGGGGGGATTCATTACGCAAAAAACAGGCATACAAACCAGCCATGTGAGAAAGACATACATACATGCGCCCCATAGCCATAAAATTCATACATTACAATTACCACTTCCTTCATCTGCTAGTTTAAATACCTCTGATCGGAGATATCAAGCCTTGTCATTATATAGTAATTGGAAGACATCAGATGTTGATGAAGTCAAGTTTTTCAACACTGAATCAATTGCAAATTGATAATTCATTGTGTTAATTTTCGTGGTCAAGTGATTCATCGTTACTCTACAAAATGATAATACTTCAAAAGCTATGCAATGAGTTATGCTTATGCAAGTATGTCCTCAAACTCTTGGATTGCTAACACAGTTTCCTTAGCCTTCTGATATCTAGGCTCTGTATTTTTGCCTGTATATGAAAACATTTTCATGACTACAGCCAAATATGAACATACTTTATTAGTACGCTGGCAATAAATTTATATTACACAAAAATGTGTTTATAAATTTCGTTAAAATTAAATTGCAATACGTTTTTGGCAAAGTTATAAATTTCCTAAGTTAGGGAATTAATGTACAATGCTTACAGAAAACTGCGAAAAGACATTTCAGTATGGAATATGTCTACCCCGAACTGTGATACAGCTCACTCAACGTTGCCCCATGCTTAGCATTCAAGTGATTCAGAAATTCTTGAGGCAAACTGCCTCACTCCTTCAGAGCAAGAGCCTTTCGAGCAGCAGTGCGCCTCCCTTGTGTTCCAAACGTATTCTATGGGATTGAGATCTGGGGAGTGTGATGACCACTCGATTCGACTAATATCCTCGGTCTTCAGAAGCATCTCCACTGCTCGTGCACGATGTGGTGTGCTTTGTCATTCATAAAAATGAATTCTTTGTCTACAGCACCACGGAACAATCGAACATGACGTGGAAGAACTTCGTTGCAATATCATATCGTTCACCAGTCATAGTCCCTTTTTCTAGTTCTTGTAGCTCGATTTCGTCAATTAAGCATAATACCTCATGACTCCAACACCGCCATATTTATCCCTTTCAAGAACATTCTCGCGATGATAAACAGTGCCACTTTCAGCCAGATCAAGTGTCGTCTAGAATCGGAGGAAAGACTAAAACGACTATTATCTGTAAAGAGTACATTAGCCCATTGATGTCTTGTCTCCAATTTTTTATGGATACAAAACCACTGTAAACATGCTCTACGATGAACTGTGGATAAAGAGATGAGACTACAGGACTTTGTATAGACCTGCTTGTCGCAGACGCCTTTCCACAGTTTTTCAAGATATTCGCATATCTGTGCTTGAATGGAGCCGACTTGTAAGCTGACCTTCCATGGTGCGTTGATTACGTTTTTCTGTTATAACCAAAAATCTGTCTTCATGCTTCGCGAGAGAGCGAAGACGACCTCTTCGCAAATCTCTGAAACACATTCCATTGGTTTGAAACGCTGTCCAGAGCTTGGATAGAACGCTATGTGAGATTCCAAACTCTGGCGATATCACTAATTCTATGGCCTTCTTGAAGCTTTCCAATAATTTTTCCTTGCATAAAATTATCTAGATGTCTTTGAGACATTACAAGACAACCAAGTTTGCAACTTCATTTATTCTTTCACGAAAAAGCTTCCCTCGAACACACTTCACTTAACGCACTCTTTTGCCACTTACCCTGGTGACTGCTTTCACTTTATCCCTTTGCGCGCGTTTCGAAAATTTGAATGTATACCCACTTTCTACTCGAAATCATCAGTTATACAAATTGCCAAAAGCTGATTTGTCTGAATTTGCGGTTGTAATATTCAGAAATAGTGTTTGTCCTTAGGTTTTGGACACCAGTGTATTAGTGCGAAAAGTACCTCCAGAATCTAGCAAAATAGATGAGTTCCTATCCATTATAGTTGCACTGCAAGAAGTTAATTAAAATCCAAGAATAGAACTGGAAAGAGGTGGTCCCTTAAGAGCCGCATGAAAACGCGTACGAGATTAGTCAAAATGATCTAACGCAAAATTCAAGCTGATATTAGCGATGAGAATATTGTAGTTGTGCACAGACTTCATAATGCACAAAGGGGGGGGGGGGAAGCTAGCAGATATAATTAAATTGAAGGCGACGAGATATGGCTAGAAGGTCACAAAAATATGGACACTAATATATTATCAATTATTTTAAAGGTGTTAGTTTAAGTATATTTTACCATTTTTAAAATAATTGATAATATATTAGTGCCACAATGAACCATCTGTTGTATACAGTAAAGAAATATAATCAGGACAAATTATTTCTGGATCAAGGACGGTTAAGCGTTCCTGAGAAAAGATGATACTTCGCGCATGTGACGAAGTGCGAAGTTTAAGAGCGACCTCAAACTTGAATAACGACGAAAGACCGAACGACACCCCGACATATTGGGGACACTGATATTTGTGATGTTATATTTCCCTAAATGTATGCTTTGTAACGATCTAACAGAATCGCGAATTTTTTAATAAGCGCTTTTAAAGTATTGAGTGCTTTAAAAGATATCTTACAGAAATTCGGACCTGGATAGCACAGGACATGATACGCTGCATAAAAACTGGGAGGTAAGATATTATAAAACACACTGTCTTGATGATGAATACTACCAGCGTAGTTTCAAACGTAAAATTCAGGAATACTATAAAATGAAAGAAAACAATACCGTAATGAAATTGTGTGTGAGAGAGAGATGCCAATAAAACAATGAAAATTCGTAAATATTCGAGACTTGGTAGCGGTAACAGCAATCATATAGACAGTGAAAGAACTTTAGAAAATTGTAAATATTATTTAGTAGCAGGTTCCTAAATGAGTTCAGTTTACTTTTTTCATACTTGCAAGAATAAAAAAAAAACTTGCAATGAGACTTAAAAATCCTTCAACAGCGTGCAGGATGGTAAAAAATGTTAGCATTGTGCGAGAGTGTCAATTAAATTTATTACATGTTTAGTTTCTATTTTTAGCTGATTGGTAAGTTACCAATAGAACTGAAGAAATCTGTGATAATGCCAGTTTATAAGAGATGTCAAAATGATTTTAAAAATTATATTCCTTCTCCCAGTTATCTTAATTCTAGTAGCAAGGCTTATACGTTGGTCATACATAACTGGTAATTAGTTTACGGAATTAACAACGCATATAAAGTATATTAATTAAAGGTAACTTTAATGAATAACTTCTATATTTCGGCAACGTCACGTTGCCATCTTCAGGAACATAAAGATATGGTATGTGCACGCAGGCACTAACAAAAGCAAATGAGGAAGAAAGCAAGAAACTAATATTGTTCCTAAAGTCCTAATGGTGCCCTCTGGCGGGATAATTTGGTTGTCTTGACAGTCGGGCTGAAGTTCTCAATAATGTAAGTCTCCCAAATTTGGGGTAATTTCATGCACCCAAATTTGTTGAGGTTAGGAACGTTTTTTAGAGCTGATGATTCCTTGAATAATCTCTCGTATTTAAACTTGCTGCGGTGTATTATTTTTGTTTTCTTCCAAAGAATTCTATGGTGGGTATCTAAGGCATGGTCTGCCAGCCCAGAGCGGCTGTACTGGTGAAACTGGATGTAGTCTTTGTGTTCTGAAATCCTGATATTTGTTGTTCTGCTCGTTTGGCCAAAGTAGGACAATTTGCAGCTGCAAGGGACCTGGTATACACCAGGTAGGTCTAGGGGAAGTGGTTGGTCTTTGGTAGAGCGGATAAGGGATGCCAACTTTTTATATGGTCTGTAACAAGAAGTAAGGTCATATTTTTTGAGGATATTGGTTATTTTCTCAGAGGTGCCTTGGATGTAGGGGATGGTGATAGATTTGGTGTAATCTTTATTGTGGAGGGGGGTTGTGGTTTACTGGTTTTAGTATTTTTTGGATTTTTTGGGGGTTATAGCCATTGGCTAAGAAAGTGTTGAGGATGTGGTTTAGTTCAGTAGTTAGGGCCTTGTCATCTGAGCAGATTAATTTTGCCCTGTTATATAGTGTTTTTATAGCCCCATATTGTTGTGGGGGGGATTGCTGGCGAATGTATCTGCCAGTATGGGTGGGTTTTTCTGTAAACAGAGAAAACCAAAGATCCATCAAGCTGGCGAGTGATTAAAGTGTCTAGGAAGGGGAGGGTGTTGTTTTCCTCTTTTTCTAAGGTGAACTGGACTCTGGGGTGTTGGTTGTTTAAGTGTGTTAGGAAGGAGTGGAGTGAGTCTGAGCCATATGGCCAAATAGCGAACACATCATCCACGTAACGAAGCCAAATAGTGGGTTTTTGTGGGGCGGAGTTTAAGGCTTTCTCTTCAAAGGTCTCCATAAATAAAGAAATTGGCCAAGGGTGGGGAAAGTGGTGAACCCATGGCTGTCCTCTCTATCTGTTTGTAGAACTTTCCTTGCCAAACGAAATAGCCTGAGTTCATTGTGAACTGAAATAGGGCTGAGATATCGGGAGGAAACTTGGCTTTGGCTTGGATGAGCTCTAGGGTTTCTTTGAGTGGGACATTAGTGAATAGGGAGGAGACGTCAAAACTGACCATTATGTCAGTGTGTTGGAGCGAGAGGTTTTCTATACTGACTTTAAAGTGGGCTGAGTTTTTTATGTGTGATGGTGTGTTGCCAGTATAGTGTGTGAGCGTTTTGGCTAAATGTTTGGCTAATTTATATGTGGGGGAATCAATGCCATCCACTATGAGACGTAATGGCACATTTTATTTATGTATTTTTGGGAGTCCATATAATCGTGGAATTCGCAACCTTCCTAACCATATCGCCAACAACGTCAGACTGGATGTAGTCGGTGTTCTCACTAAAGCCAAACCTCCTAAAACCGTCGAGCTGTCGAGTCTAGTCAGCCCCGCAACCCCTCGAAGGAACCTCATTTCAGCCGCTTGGATTCGTGTCCGCATTCCTTCGGTCATTACCCAACTCTCATGACCCATAGGTGAGGATGGGGACATAGATTGTATTGAAGACAGCCAGCTTTGCCTTCTGGCTTAACTCCCGCTTCAATACTACCGAACGGCCAAGTTCCCGCAATATTGAGATTGCTAAGCCAATTCGAGTATCTAGCTCTACGTCCCATTTTCCATCATTCGTGAATATGGACCCAAGGTATTTAAACTTCTCCACCTGCCTCATTGGGACTCCACATGCAGAGTGCACTGGGATGGTTGTCTTGAGACCACAAATGAAAACTAAGAAAACTAAGTTTTCTTTAAGTTTTCTTAAAGAGCTAAGCAGAACTAGGTCATCTGCGAAAAGCAGACGTCCAATGCTACATCTTCCAATTCTGACACACTCACTGCCTCGGCTGTGCCTATCAATCCAGTCCATAAATATTGTGAAAAGGAGGAGTGACAGAACACATCCTTGGCGGAGGCCAACGGAGACTGTGAAAGGTTCAGACTTTGTGCTGTTTACTCTGACACAAAACTCTGGGCATTCATACAGGGACTTGATTGCCGCTAATAGTTGGCCATCCATTCCATACTCTTGTACTACTTGCCAAAGCTTATCCCGAGGAACCCGGTCATATGCCTTCTCCAAGTCCACAAAACATATGTTGACATTCTTGGCATATTCCCAAGATTTCTCAAAGACTTGCCTTAAAGTGAAGATTTGGTCAGTTGTGCTTCTACCAGGACGAAAGTCACATTGTTCTTCCTGGAACTTTGACTCAACTATGCTCCTGCACCGTCTTTCCAAGCACCTAGCATACACTTTCCCAGGCAGGCTGAGCAGAGAGATGCCATGATAGTTACTGCAATCCTTCTGGTCTTCCTTCTTAAAGACTGGTATTATTATGCCTGTCTGCCATTGCTTTGGTGCTCGCCCAGATATCCAAGCAGCCTGACACACTCGAGTCAGCCAGAGAACACCGTCTCGATTTTAAGGCTTTTAGCATTTCGGGCCGAATTCATCATCGCCAGCAGCCTTGCCCGATTTTAGCGATTTTATTGCTAAATGGACCTCTTCTGCTGTAAGACTAGTTATTGCCCTGATCTGCACCTCTTGGATGTCCACAACTGCTGGGCCACCCGGGTTAAGAAGACTCTCAAAGTATTCCTCTATCTGTGGAGGATATCCTTCTCGGTTGTTAAAAATGTACCATCAGAGGCCTTAATTGCCCTTGCTGTGCACGATTTCCTCCCTCGAAGACGGCGGATGGTCTGCCAGAATACTTTGTTTGCATTTGCATAGGATGAGTCTAATCTTTCTCCAAAGGATTCCCAAGCCTTCTGCTTTTCTGTCTTTACTGCTCAGCAGTAGCTTTTCGTGCCTCAGCATACCGCCAAAGCATCTCAGGTGACCTGATCCTAAGCCATGTTAGGTAGGACTCCTTTTTTGCCCAGGCAGTTTTGTGGACTTCTTGGTTCCACCAAGGTGTCCTTTTCTCACTGCCCGTTGCCACGCCGAGCCGCTTTCTGCCACAGCATGAGAGTGCGGAGGCAGTGACAGCTGCTCTGAACAGTTTCCACTCCTCCTCAACATCTGCAGTATGCTTGGGAATCTCTTTGAACCTGGAGGAAATGTCATCTGCAAAATTCTTCCTCACAGCCTCATTTTCCTATGCCTCCTATTTCACGCAGTATAGCTCCTTAGGCCTACCAGCGTTGATGGTAGCATCTGGTTTCTTGAAGCCATAGAATGCACACAACAAGGTGGTGGGCAGTTGACAGTTCTGCCCCTCTTCTCACACGAACGTCCAACACTGAGGAAAATAGGTCTGCTGAGACTATAAAGACGTCGATCAGAGACCTTTGTTCTAGTGTATCCCTGTGCCAGGTATACTTATGGACTTCTCGGTGCTGGAAGAAGGTATTCATTATGGACAAGCTGTTAGTACAGCAGAAGTCCAATAATTTCAACCCATTCGCGTTAAGGTCAGGGGCGCCGTTTCTCCCAACCACACCCTTCCATGTCTGATCATCTGTTCCAACATGTGCATTGAAGTCACCCATTAGCAGGACTGATTTCATGTCTGCCACCCTGTCAAAAGCAGCATCCACTTCCTCTAGGAACGCAGAGTATTCTCACTCCAGATTAGGTGCATAGGCTTGCACCACAGCCAAATTTTTCATCTGAAGCCTTATCACACATACCCGTCCCGTCCCCCCCCCCCAATGGGATCCACTGAACACAGTCTGATAGCTGGGGGCTTGAGTATCCCCACACCCGCCTGAGCAGACATTGTCGGGCTCACACCAGAGTAGTAGAACTTCCACCTCTTATCCAGGTCGACAGTTCCAGAGCATCTCCTCTTGGTCGAAGAAAGTCCGACTAAGTCTAGCCGGTAGCGCTTGGCTTCCTCGACCAGTTCCAACTCCTTCCCTGTCAGA